>NW_024096476.1:0-68056 GCF_016545835.1 Crotalus tigris | reverse complement strand
TGTTTCCTGCTAAAATACATAGGAAAATCCGATGGGAGGAAAATTCCACTTAGGGTTAGAGGTAGGTCACCTTGAACTCATAGAGCAAAATGGACATCACCAACAAATTCAGAGTCCTTGGGTAAGGTTAGGATGGCACTGACCTTTCTAGACTACCCTAACTACTTTTCCTGATAAAATACATGGGGAAATCCCATTGGAGGAAAATTCCATTTAGGGTTAGGATTAGGTCACCATGGAGAGTCAAATGGACAATGCCAACAAATTGAGGGTGCTTCGGTATGGTTAGGAGGGCACTGACCTTTCTAGATTACCCTTTTTTAAGTTTCCTGGTAAAATACATGGGGAAATCCCATTGGAGCAAAATTCCACTTAGGGTTGGGGTTAAGTCATCATGAACTCATAGAGCAAAATGGACATCACCAACGAATTCTGAGTGCTTAGGTATGGGTAGGAGGGCACTGACCTTTCTAGACTACCCTATCTATGTTTCCTGGTAAAATACATGGGAAAATCCCATTGGAGCAAAATTCCACTTAGGGTTAGGGTTAGGTCACCATGAACCCGTAGAGCAAAATGGACATCACCAACAAATTCGAAGTGCTTAGGTATGGTTAGGAGGGCACTGACCTTTCTAGACTACCCTAACTACTTTTCCTTGTAAAATACATGAGGAAATCCCATTGGATGAAAATTCCACTTAGGGTTAGGATTAGGTCACCATGGAGAGTCAAATGGACATCGCCAACAAATTCAGGGTGCTTGGGTATGGTTAGGAGGGCACTGAACTTTCTAGACTACCCTTTTTTAAGTTTCCAGGTAAAATACATGGGGAAATCCCATTGGAGGAAAATTTGACTTAGGGTTAGGATTATGTCACCGTGAACTCATAGACCAAAATGGACATCACCAACAAATTCGACGTGCTTAGGTATGGGTAGGAGGGCACTGACCTTTCTACAGTACCCTAAGTATTTTTTCCTGATAAAATACTTGGGGAAATCCCATTGGAGGAAAATTCCACTTAGGGTTAGGATTAGGTCACCATGGAGAGTCAAATGGACAATGCCAACAAATTCAGGGTGCTTGGGTATGGTTAGGAGGGCACTGACCTTTCTAGACTACCCTATCTATGTTTCCTGGTAAAATACATGGGAAAATCCCATTGGAGGAAAATTCCACTTAGGGTTAGGGTTAGGTCACAATGAACTCATAGAGCAAAATGGACATCACCAACAAATTCGACGTGCTTAGGTATGGTTAGGAGGGCACTGACCTTTCTAGACTACCCTAACTACTTTTCCTTGTAAAATACATGGGGAAATCCCATTGGATGAAAATTCCAGTTAGGGTTACTATTAGGTCACCATGGAGAGTCAAATGGACATCGCCAACAATTTCAGGATGCTTGGGTATGGTTAGGAGGGCACTGACCTTTCTAGACTACCCTTTTTTAAGTTTCCTGGTAATATACATGGGGAAATCCCATTGGAGGAAAATTCCACTTAGGGTAAGGATTACGTCACCATGGAGAGTCAAATGGACATCGCCAACAAATTCAGGGTGCTTGGGTATGCTTAGGAGGGGACTGACCTTTCTAGACTACCCTTTTTTAAGTTTCCTGGTAAAATACATGGGGAAATCCCATTGGAGGAAAATTCCACTTAGGGTTAGGGTTAAGTCATCATGAACTCATAGAGCAAACTGGAAATCACCAACGAATTAGGAGTGCTTAGGTATGGGTAGGAGGGCACTGACCTTTCTAGACTACCCTATCTATGTTTCCTGCTAAAATACAAGGGAAAATCCCATTGGAGGAAAATTCCACTTAGGGTTAGGTTTAAGTCACCATGAACTCATAGAGCAAAATGGACATCACCAACAAATTCGAAGTGCTTAGGTATGGTTAGGAGGGCACTGACCTTTCTGGAGTACCCTAACTACTTTTCCTGATAAAATACATGGGGAAATCCCATTGGAGGAAAATTCCATTTCGGGTTAGGATTATGTCACCATGGAGAGTCAAATGGACAATGCCAACAAATTCAGGGTGCTTGGGTATGTTTAGGAGGGCACTGACTATTCTAGCCTCCCCTTTTTATGTTTCTTGGTAAAATACATGGGAAAATCCCATTGGAGGAAAATTCTATTTAGGGTTAGGGTTAAGTCACCTTGAACTCATAGAGCAAAATGGACATCACCAACAAATTCGAAGTCCTTAGGTATGGTTAGGAGGGCACTGACCTTTCTAGACTACCCTAACTACTTTTCCTTGTAAAATACATGGGGAAATCCCATTGGAGGAAAATTCCACTTAGGGTTAGGATTAGGTCACCATGGAGAGTCAAATGGACATTGCCAACAAATCAGGGTGCTTGGGTATGGTTAGGAGGGCACTGACCTTTCTAGACTACCCTTTTTAAAGTTTCCTGGTAAAATACATGGGGAAATCCAATTGGAGGAAAATTCCACTTAGGGTTAGGATTAGGTCACCATGGAGAGTCAAATGGACATCGCCAACAAATTCAGGGTGCTTGGGTATGGTTAGGAGGGCACTGACCTTTCTAGACTAGCCTTTTTTAAGTTTCCTGGTAAAATACATGGGGAAATCCCATTGGAGGAAAATTCCACTTAGGGTTAGGGTTAAGTCATCATGAACTCATAGAGCAAAATGGACATCACCAACGAATTCGGAGTGCTTAGGTATGGGTAGGAGGGCACTGACCTGTCTACACTACCCTAACTATTTCTCCTGATAAAATACTTTGGGAAATCCCATTGGAGGAAAATTCCACATAGGGTTAGGATTAGGTCACAATGGAGAGTCAAATGGACATCGCAAACAAATTCAGGGTGCTTGGGTATGGTTAGGAGGGCACTGACCTTTCTAGACTACCCTAACTACTTTTCCTGGTAAAATACATGGGGAAATCCCATTGGAGGAAAATTCCACTTAGGTTTAGGATTAGGTCACCATGGAGAGTCAAATGGACATAGCCAACAAATTCAGGGTGCTTGGGTATGGTTAGGAGGGCACTGACCTTTCTAGACTACCCTTTTTTAAGTTTCCTGGTAAAATACATGGGGAAATCCCATTGGAGGAAAATTCCACTTAGGGTTAGGGTTAAGTCACCATGAACTCATAGAGCAAAATGGACATCACCAACGAATTCGGTGTGCTTCGGTATGGGTAGGAGGGCACTGACCTTTCTAGACTACCCTATCTATGTTTCCTGGTAAAATACATGGGAAAATCCCATTGGAGCAAAATTCCACTTAGGGTTAGGGTTAGGTCACCATGAACCCGTAGAGCAAAATGGACATCACCAACAAATTCGAAGTGCTTAGGTATGGTTTGGAGGGCACTGACCTTTCTAGACTACCCTAACTACTTTTCCTTGTAAAATACATGGGGAAATCCCATTGGATGAAAATTCCACTTAGGGTTAGGATTAGGTCACCATGGAGAGTCAAATGGACATCGCCAACAAATTCAGGGTGCTTGGGTATGCTTAGGAGGGCACTGACCTTTCTAGACTACCCTTTTTTAAGTTTCCTGGTAAAATACATGGGGAAATCCCATTGGAGGAAAATTCGACTTAGGGTTAGGATTATGTCACCATGAACTCATAGAGCAAAATGGACATCACCAACGAATTCGGAGTGCTTAGGTATGGGTAGGAGGGCACTGACCTTTCTACAGTACCCTAAGTATTTTTTCCTGATAAAATACTTGGGGAAATCCCATTGGAGGAAAATTCCACTTAGGGTTAGGATTAGGTCACCATGGAGAGTCAAATGGACAATGCCAACAAATTGAGGGTGCTTCGGTATGGTTAGGAGGGCACTGACCTTTCTAGACTACCCTTTTTTAAGTTTCCTGTTAAAATACATGGGGAAATCCCATTGGAGGAAAATTCCACTTAGGTTTAGGGTTAAGTCATCATGAACTCATAGAGCAAAATGGACATCACCAACGAATTTGGAGTGCTTAGGTATGGGTAGGAGGGCACTGACCTTTCTAGACTACCCTATCTATTTTTCCTGGTAAAATACATGGGAAAATCCCATTGGAGCAAAATTCCACTTAGGGTTAGGGTTAGGTCACCATGAACTCGTAGAGCAAAATGGACATCACCAACAAATTCGAAGTGCTTAGGTATGGTTAGGAGGGCACTGACCTTTCTACAGTACCCTAAGTATTTTTTCCTGATAAAATACTTGGGGAAATCCCATTGGAGGAAAATTCCACTTAGGGTTAGGATTAGGTCACCATGGAGAGTCAAATGGACAATGCCAACAAATTCAGGGTGCTTGGGTATGGTTAGGAGGGCACTGACCTTTCTAGACTACCCTATCTATGTTTCCTGGTAAAATACATGGGAAAATCCCATTGGAGGAAAATTCCACTTAGGGTTAGGGTTAGGTCACCATGAACTCATAGAGCAAAATGGACATCACCAACAAATTCGAAGTGCTTAGGTATGGTTAGGAGGGCACTGACCTTTCTAGACTACCCTAACTACTTTTCCATGTAAAATACATGGGGAAATCCCATTAGATGAAAATTCCATTTAGGGTTACTATTAGGTCACCATGGAGAGTCAAATGGACATCGCCAACAATTTCAGGATGCTTGGGTATTGTTAGGAGGGCACTGACCTTTCTAGACTACCCTTTTTTAAGTTTTCTGGTAAAATACATGGGGAAATCCCATTGGAGGAAAATTCCACTTAGGGTTAGGATTAGGTCACCATGGAGAGTCAAATGGACATCGCCAAAAAATTCAGGGTGCTTGGGTATGCTTAGGAGGGCACTGACCTTTCTAGACTACCCTTTTTTAAGTTTCCTGGTAAAATACATGGGGAAATCCCATTGGAGGAAAATTCCACTTAGGGTTAGGGTTAAGTCATCATGAACTCATAGAGCAAAATGGACATCACCAACGAATTAGGAGTGCTTAGGTATGGGTAGGAGGGCACTGACCTTTCTAGACTACCCTATCTATGTTTCCTGCTAAAATACAAGGGAAAATCCCATTGGAGGAAAATTCCACTTGGGTTAGGTTTAAGTCACCATGAACTCATAGAGCAAAATGGACATCACCAACAAATTCGAAGTGCTTAGGTATGGTTAGGAGGGCACTGACCTTTCTAGAGTACCCTAACTACTTTTCCTGATAAAATACATGGGGAAATCCCATTGGAGGAAAATTCCATTTAGGGTTAGGATTATGTCACCATGGAGAGTCAAGAGGAAATGGCCAAATTCAAATTCAGGGTGCTTGGTTTTGTTAGGAGGGCACTGACTATTCTAGCCTCCCCTTTTTATGTTTCTTGGTAAAATACATGGGAAAATCCCATTGGAGGAAAATTCTACTTAGGGTTAGGGTTAAGTCACCATGAACTCATAGAGCAAAATGGACATCACCAACAAATTCAAAGTCCTTAGGTGTGGTTAGGAGGGCACTGACCTTTCTAGACTACCCTAACTACTTTTCCTTGTAAAATACATGGGGAAATCCCATTGGAGGAAAATTCCACTTAGGGTTAGGATTAGGTCACCATGGAGAGTCAAATGGACATTGCCAACAAATTCAGGGTGCTTGGGTATGGTTAGGAGGGCACTGACCTTTCTAGACTACCCTTTTTAAATTTTCCTGGTAAAATACATGGGGAAATCCCATTGGAGGAAAATTCCACTTAGGGTTAGGGTTAAGTCATCATGAACTTATAGAGCAAAATGGACATCACCAACGAATTCGGAGTGCTTAGGTATGGGTAGGAGGGCACTGACCTTTCTAGACTACCCTATCTATGTTTCCTGCTAAAATACATGGGAAAATCCCATTGGAGGAAAATTCCACTTAGGGTTAGGGTTAGGTCACCATGAACTCATAGAGCAAAATGGACATCACCAACAACTTCGAAGTGCTTAGGTATGGTTAGGAGGGCACTGACCTTTCTAGACTACCCTAACTACTTTTCCTTGTAAAATACATGGGGAAATCCCATTGGAGGAAAATTCCACTTAGGGTTAGGATTAGGTCACCATGGAGAGTCAAATGGACATCGCCAACAAATTCAGGGTGCTTGGGTATGCTTAGGAGGGCACTGACCTTTCTAGACTACCCTTTTTTAAGTTTCCTGGTAAAATACATGGGGAAATCCCATTGGAGGAAAATTCCACTTAGGGTTAGGGTTAAGTCATCATGAACTCATAGAGCAAACTGGACATCACCAACAAATTCGAAGTGCTTAGGTATGGTTAGGAGGGCACTGACCTTTCTAGACTACCCTAACTACTTTTCCTTGTAAAATACATGGGGAAATCCCATTGGATGAAAATTCCATTTAGGGTTACTATTAGGTCACCATGGAGAGTCAAATGGACATCACCAACAAATTCAGGGTGCTTGGGTATGGTTAGGAGGGCACTGACCTTTCTAGACTACCCTATCTATGTTTCCTGGTAAAATACATGGGAAAATCCCATTGGAGGAAAATTCCACTTAGGGTTAGGGTTAGGTCACCATGAACTCATAGAGCAAAATGGACATCACCAACAAATTCGAAGTGCTTAGGTATGGTTAGGAGGGCACTGACCTTTCTAGACTACCCTAACTACTTTTCCTTGTAAAATACATGGGGAAATCCCATTGGATGAAAATTCCATTTAGGGTTACTATTAGGTCACCATGGAGAGTCAAATGGACATCGCCAACAATTTCAGGTGCTTGGGTATGGTTAGGAGGGCACTGACCTTTCTAGACTACCCTTTTTTAAGTTTCCTGGTAAAATACATGGGGAAATCCCATTGGAGGAAAATTCCACTTAGGGTTAGGGTTAAGTCATCATGAACTCATAGAGCAAACTGGACATCACCAACGAATTAGGAGTGCTTAGGTATGGGTAGGAGGCACTGACCTTTCTAGACTACCCTATCTATGTTTCCTGCTAAAATACAAGGGAAAATCCCATTGGAGGAAAATTCCACTTAGGGTTAGGTTTAAGTCACCATGAACTCATAGAGCAAAATGGACATCACCAACAAATTCGAAGTGCTTAGGTATGGTTAGAAGGGCACTGACCTTTCTAGAGTACCCTAACTACTTTTCCTGATAAAATACATGGGGAAATCCCATTGGAGGAAAATTCCATTTAGGGTTAGGATTATGTCACCATGGAGAGTCAAATGGACAATGCCAACAAATTCAGGGTGCTTGGGTATGGTTAGGAGGGCACTGACTATTCTAGCCTCCCCTTTTTATGTTTCTTGGTAAAATACATGGGAAAATCCCATTGGAGGAAAATTCTACTTAGGGTTAGGGTTAAGTCACCATGAACTCATAGAGCAAAATGGACATCACCAACAAATTCGAAGTCCTTAGGTATGGTTAGGAGGGCACTGACCTTTCTAGACTACCCTAACTACTTTTCCTTGTAAAATACATGGGGAAATCCCATTGGAGGAAAATTCCACTTAGGGTTAGGATTAGGTCACCATGGAGAGTCAAATGGACATTGCCAACAAATTCAGGGTGCTTGGGTATGGTTAGGAGGGCACTGACCTTTCTAGACTACCCTTTTTAAATTTTCCTGGTAAAATACATGGGGAAATCCCATTGGAGGAAAATTCCACTTAGGGTTAGGGTTAAGTCATCATGAACTTATAGAGCAAAATGGACATCACCAACGAATTCGGAGTGCTTAGGTATGGGTAGGAGGGCACTGACCTTTCTAGACTACCCTATCTATGTTTCCTGCTAAAATACATGGGAAAATCCCATTGGAGGAAAATTCCACTTAGGGTTAGGGTTAGGTCACCATGAACTCATAGAGCAAAATGGACATCACCAACAACTTCGAAGTGCTTAGGTATGGTTAGGAGGGCACTGACCTTTCTAGACTACCCTAACTACTTTTCCTTGTAAAATACATGGGGAAATCCCATTGGAGGAAAATTCCACTTAGGGTTAGGATTAGGTCACCATGGAGAGTCAAATGGACATCGCCAACAAATTCAGGGTGCTTGGGTATGGTTAGGAGGGCACTGACCTTTCTAGACTACTCTTTTTTAAGTTTCCTGGTAAAATACATGGGGAAATCCAATTGGAGGAAAATTCCACTTAGGGTTAGGATTAGGTCACCATGGAGAGTCAAATGGACATCGCCAACAAATTCAGGGTGCTTGGGTATGGTTAGGAGGGCACTGACCTTTCTAGACTACCCTTTTTTAAGTTTCCTGGTAAAATACATGGGGAAATCCCATTGGAGGAAAATTCCACTTAGGGTTAGGGTTAAGTCATCATGAACTCATAGAGCAAAATGGACATCACCAACGAATTCGGAGTGCTTAGGTATGGGTAGGAGGGCACTGACCTTTCTAGACTACCGTATCTATGTTTCCTGCTAAAATACATGGGAAAAACCCATTGGAGGAAAATTCCACTTAGGGTTAGGGTTAAGTCACCATGAACTCATAGAGCAAAACGGACATCACCAACGAATTCGGTGTGCTTCAGTATGGGTAGGAGGGCACTGACCTTTCTAGACTACCCTATCTATGTTTCCTGCTAAAATACATGGGAAAATCCGATTGGAGGAAAATTCCACTTAGGGTTAGAATTAGGTCACCTTGAACTCATAGAGCAAAATGGACATCACCAACAAATTCGAAGTGCTTAGGTATGGT
This sequence comes from Crotalus tigris, assembly GCF_016545835.1. NCBI lineage: Eukaryota > Metazoa > Chordata > Lepidosauria > Squamata > Viperidae > Crotalus > Crotalus tigris. The sequence goes on along the minus strand of NW_024096476.1, from coordinate 59,362 downwards.
GAGGAGCGCACTGACCTTTCTAGACTACCCTTTTTTATCTTTCCTGGTAAAATACATGGGGAAATACCATTGGAGGAAAATTCCACGTAGGGTTAGGATTAGGTCACGATGGAGAGTCAAATGGACAATGCCAACAAATTCAGGGTGCTTGGGTATGATTAGGAGGGCCCTGATTATTCTAGCCTACCCTTTTTATGTTTCCTGGTAAAATACATGGGGAAATCCCATTGGAGGAAAATTGCACTTAGGGTTAGGGTAGGTCACCTTGAATTCGTAGAGCAAAATGGACACCACCAACAAATTCGAAGTGCGTAGGTATGGGTACGAGGGCACTGACCTTTCTAGACTACCCTATCTATGTTTCTTGCTAAAATACATGGGAAAATCCCATTGGAGGAAAATTCCACTTAGGGTTAGGGTTAAGTCACCTTGAACTCATATAGCAAAATGGACATCACCAATGAATTCGGAGTGCTTGGGTATGGTTAGGAGTGCACTGACCTTTCTAGACTACCCTAACTACTTTTCCTGGTAAAATACATGGGGAAATCCCATTGGAGGAAAATTCCACTTAGGGTTAGGATTAGGTCACCATGAACATGGAGAGTCAAATGCACATCGCCAACAAATTCAGGGTGCATGGGTACGGTTAGGAGGGCACTGACCTTTCTAGACTACCCTATCTATGTTTTCTGCTAAAATATATGGGAAAATCCCATTGGAGGAAAATTCCACTTAGGTTTAGGTTTAGGTCACCTGGAACTCATAGAGCAAAATGGACATCACCAACAAATTCAGAGTTCTTGGGTAAGGTTTGGATGGCACTGATCTTTCTAGACTACCCTTTTTTATGTTTTCTGCTAAAATACTTGGGGAAATCCCATTGGAGGAAAATTCCACTTAGGGTTAGGTTTAGGTCACCATGAACTCATGGAGCAAAATGGACATCACCAATGAATTCGGAGTGCTTGTATATGGTTAGGAGGGCACTGACTATTCTAGCCTATCCTTTTTATGTTTCCTGGTAAAATACATGGGAAAATCCCATTGGAGGAAAATTCCACGTAGGGTTAGGGTTACGACACCTTGAACTCATAGAGCAAAATGGACATCACCAACAAATTGAGAGTGCTTGGGTATGGCTAGGAGGCCAATGACCTTTCTAGACTACCCTAACTACTTTTCCTGGTAAAATACATGGGGAAATTCCATTGGAGGAAAATTCCACTTAGGGTTAGGATTAGGTCACCATGGAGAGTCAAATGGACATCGCCAACAAGTTCAGGGTGCTTGGGTATGGTTAGGAGGGCACTGACATTTCTAGACTACCCTAACTACTTTTCCTGATAAAATACTTGGGGAAATCCCATTGCAGGAAAATTCCACTTAGGGTTAGGGTTAGGTCACCATGAACTCATAGAGCAAAATGGACATCACCAATGAATTCGGAGTGCTTGTATATGGTTAGGAGGGCACTGACTATTCTAGCCTATCCTTTTTATGTTTCCTGGTAAAATACATGGGAAAATCCCATTGGAGGAAAATTCCACGTAGGGTTAGGGTTACGACACCTTGAACTCATAGAGCAAAATGGACATCACCAACAAATTGAGAGTGCTTGGGTATGGCTAGGAGGCCACTGACCTTTCTAGAGTACCCTAACTACTTTTCCTGATAAAATACATGGGGAAATCCCATTGGAGGAAAATTCCATTTAGGGTTAGGATTATGTCACCATGGAGAGTCAAATGGACATTGCCAACAAATTCAGGGTGCTTGGGTATGGTTAGGAGGGCACTGACTATTCTAGCCTCCCCTTTTTATGTTTCTTGGTAAAATACATGGGAAAATCCCATTGGAGGAAAATTCTACTTAGGGTTAGGGTTAAGTCACCATGAACTCATAGAGCAAAATGGACATCACCAACAAATTCGAAGTCCTTAGGTATGGTTAGGAGGGCACTGACCTTTCTAGACTACCCTAACTACTTTTCCTTGTAAAATACATGGGGAAATCCCATTGGAGGAAAATTACACTTAGGGTTAGGATTAGGTCACCATGGAGAGTCAAATGGACATTGCCAACAAATTCAGGGTGCTTGGGTATGGTTAGGAGGGCACTGACCTTTCTAGACTACCCTTTTTAAATTTTCCTGGTAAAATACATGGGGAAATCCCATTGGAGGAAAATTCCACTTGGGGTTAGGGTTAAGTCATCATGAACTCATAGAGCAAAATGGACATCACCAACGAATTCGGAGTGCTTAGGTATGGGTAGGAGGGCACTGACCTTTCTAGACTACCCTATCTATGTTTCCTGGTAAAATACATGGGAAAATCCCATTGGAGCAAAATTCCACTTAGGGTTAGGGTTAGGTCACCATGAACTCGTAGAGCAAAATGGACATCACCAACAAATTCGAAGTGCTTAGGTATGGTTAGGAGGGCACTGACCTTTCTAGACTACCCTAACTACTTTTCCTTGTAAAATACATGGGGAAATCCCATTGGATGAAAATTCCACTTAGGGTTAGGATTAGGTCACCATGGAGAGTCAAATGGACATCGCCAACAAATTCAGGGTGCTTGGGTATGGTTAGGAGGGCACTGACCTTTCTACAGTACCCTAAGTATTTTTTCCTGATAAAATATTTGGGGAAATCCCATTGGAGGAAAATTCCACTTAGGGTTAGGATTAGGTCAAAATGGAGAGTCAAATGGACAATGCCAACAAATTCAGGGTGCTTGGGTATGGTTAGGAGGGCACTGACCTTTCTAGACTACCCTATCTATGTTTCCTGGTAAAATACATGGGAAAATCCCATTGGAGGAAAATTCCACTTAGGGTTAGGGTTAAGTCACCATGAACTCATAGAGCAAATTGGACATCACCAACGAATTCGGAGTGCTTAGGTATGGGTAGGAGGGCACTGACCTTTCTAGACTACCGTATCTATGTTTCCTGCTAAAATACATGGGAAAAACCCATTGGAGGAAAATTCCACTTAGGGTTAGGGTTAAGTCACCATGAACTCATAGAGCAAAACGGACATCACCAACGAATTCGGTGTGCTTCAGTATGGGTAGGAGGGCACTGACCTTTCTAGACTACCCTATCTATGTTTCCTGCTAAAATACATGGGAAAATCCGATTGGAGGAAAATTCCACTTAGGGTTAGAATTAGGTCACCTTGAACTCATAGAGCAAAATGGACATCACCAACAAATTCGAAGTGCTTAGGTATGGTGAGGAGCGCACTGACCTTTCTAGACTACCCTTTTTTATCTTTCCTGGTAAAATACATGGGGAAATACCATTGGAGGAAAATTCCACGTAGGGTTAGGATTAGGTCACGATGGAGAGTCAAATGGACAATGCCAACAAATTCAGGGTGCTTGGGTATGATTAGGAGGGCCCTGATTATTCTAGCCTACCCTTTTTATGTTTCCTGGTAAAATACATGGGGAAATCCCATTGGAGGAAAATTGCACTTAGGGTTAGGGTAGGTCACCTTGAATTCGTAGAGCAAAATGGACACCACCAACAAATTCGAAGTGCTTAGGTATGGTTAGGAGTGCACTGACCTTTCTAGACTACCCTAACTACTTTTCCTGGTAAAATACATGGGGAAATCCCATTGGAGGAAAATTCCACTTAGGGTTAGGATTAGGCCACCATGGAGAGTCAAATGGACATCACCTACAAATTCCGGGTCCTTGGGTATGGTTAGGAGGGCACTGACCTTTCTAGACTGCTCTTTTTTAAGTTTCCTGGTAAAATACATGGGGAAATCCCATTGGAGGAAAATTCCACTTAGGGTTAGGGTTAAGTCATCATGGACTCATAGAGCAAAATGGACATCACCAACGAATTCGGAGTGCGTAGGTATGGGTACGAGGGCACTGACCTTTCTAGACTACCCTATCTATGTTTCTTGCTAAAATACATGGGAAAATCCCATTGGAGGAAAATTCCACTTAGGGTTAGGGTTAAGTCACCTTGAACTCATATAGCAAAATGGACATCACCAATGAATTCGGAGTGCTTGGGTATGGTTAGGAGTGCACTGACCTTTCTAGACTACCCTAACTACTTTTCCTGGTAAAATACATGGGGAAATCCCATTGGAGGAAAATTCCACTTAGGGTTAGGATTAGGTCACCATGAACATGGAGAGTCAAATGCACATCGCCAACAAATTCAGGGTGCATGGGTACGGTTAGGAGGGCACTGACCTTTCTAGACTACCCTATCTATGTTTTCTGCTAAAATATATGGGAAAATCCCATTGGAGGAAAATTCCACTTAGGTTTAGGTTTAGGTCACCTGGAACTCATAGAGCAAAATGGACATCACCAACAAATTCAGAGTTCTTGGGTAAGGTTTGGATGGCACTGATCTTTCTAGACTACCCTTTTTTATGTTTTCTGCTAAAATACTTGGGGAAATCCCATTGGAGGAAAATTCCACTTAGGGTTAGGTTTAGGTCACCATGAACTCATAGAGCAAAATGGACATCACCAATGAATTCGGAGTGCTTGTATATGGTTAGGAGGGCACTGACTATTCTAGCCTATCCTTTTTATGTTTCCTGGTAAAATACATGGGAAAATCCCATTGGAGGAAAATTCCACGTAGGGTTAGGGTTACGACACCTTGAACTCATAGAGCAAAATGGACATCACCAACAAATTGAGAGTGCTTGGGTATGGCTAGGAGGCCAATGACCTTTCTAGACTACCCTAACTACTTTTCCTGGTAAAATACATGGGGAAATTCCATTGGAGGAAAATTCCACTTAGGGTTAGGATTAGGTCACCATGGAGAGTCAAATGGACATCGCCAACAAGTTCAGGGTGCTTGGGTATGGTTAGGAGGGCACTGACATTTCTAGACTACCCTAACTACTTTTCCTGATAAAATACTTGGGGAAATCCCATTGCAGGAAAATTCCACTTAGGGTTAGGGTTAGGTCACCATGAACTCATAGAGCAAAATGGACATCACCAATGAATTCGGAGTGCTTGTATATGGTTAGGAGGGCACTGACTATTCTAGCCTATCCTTTTTATGTTTCCTGGTAAAATACATGGGAAAATCCCATTGGAGGAAAATTCCACGTAGGGTTAGGGTTACGACACCTTGAACTCATAGAGCAAAATGGACATCACCAACAAATTGAGAGTGCTTGGGTATGGCTAGGAGGCCACTGACCTTTCTAGACTACCCTAACTACTTTTCCTGGTAAAATACATGGGGAAATCCCATTGGAGGAAAATTCCACTTAGGGTTAGGATTAGGTCACCATGGAGAGTCAAATGGACATCGCCAACAAGTTCAGGGTGCTTGGGTATGGTTAGGAGGGCACTGACATTTCTAGACTACCCTAACTACTTTTCCTGATAAAATACTTGGGGAAATCCCATTGCAGGAAAATTCCACTTAGGGTTAGGGTTAGGTCACCTTGAACTCATAGAGCAAAATGGACATCACCAATGAATTCGGAGTGCTTAGGTATGGGTATGAGGGCACTGACCTTTCTAGACTACCCTATCTATGTTTCCTGCTAAAATACATGGGAAAATCCCTTTGGAGGAAAATTCCACTTAGGGTTAGGTCACCATGAACTCATAGAGCAAAATGGTCATCACCAATGAATTCGGAGTGCTTGTATATGGTTAGGAGGGCACTGACTATTCTAGCCTACCCTTTTTATGTTTCCTGGTAAAATACATGGGAAAATCCCATTGGAGGAAAATTCCACGTAGGGTTAGGGTTACGACACCTTGAACTCATAGAGCAAAATGGACATCACCAACAAATTGAGAGTGCTTGGGTATGGCTAGGATGGCACTGACCTTTCTAGACTACCCTATTTTATGTTTCCTGCTAAAATACTTGGGGAAATCCCATTGGAGGAAAATTCCACTTAGGGTTAGGTCACCTTGAACTCATAGAGCAAAATGGACATCACCAACAAATTGAGAGTGCTTGGGTAAGGTTAGAATGGCACTGACCTTTCTAGACAACCCTATTTTATGTTTCCTGCTAAAATACTTGGGGAAATCCCATTGGAGGAAAATTCCACTTAGGGTTAGGTCGCCATGAACTCATAGAGCAAAATGGACATCACCAACAAATTTAGAGTGCTTGAGTATGGTTGGGATGGCACTGACCTTTTTAGACTACCCTTTTTTATGTTTCCTGGTAAAATACATGGGGAAATCCCAATGGAGGAAAATTCCACTTACGGTTAGGGTTAGGTCACCATGAACTCAAAGAGCAAAATGGACATCATCAACGAAGTTGGAGTTCTTGGGTATGGTTAGGAGGTCACTGACCTTTCTACACTACCCTATCTATGTTTACTGGTAAAATACATGGGGAAATCCCATTGGAGGACAATTCCACTTAGGGTTGGGATTAGGTCACCATTAACATGGAGAGTCAAATGGACATTGCCAACAAATTCAGAGTGTTTGGGTATGGTTAGGAGGGCACGGACCTTTCTAGACTGACCTTTTTTATATTTCCTGGTAAAATACATGGGGAAATCCCATTGGAGGAAAATTCCAGTTACAGTTAGGGTTATGTCACCATGAACATGGAGAGTCAAATGGACATTGCCAACAAATTCAGAGTGCTTGTATATAGTTAGGAGGGCACTGACTCTTCTAGCCTACACTTTTTATGTTTCCTGGTAAAATACATGGGAAAATCCCATTGGAGGAAAATTCCACTTAGGGTTAGGTCACCAGGAACTCATAGAGCAGCGGTTCTCAACCTATGGGTCGCGACCCCATTTGGGGTCGATCGACCTCTTTTGTGGGGTCGCCAAACGCGGCGATACGCCATTTTGTCCCCTCCGGGGGGCGCCACCGCGCATGCGCGCCGCGCGTGGGGGGGCGGCACGCCTCCGGGGGCGCCACCGTGCATGCGCGCCGCGCGTGGGGGCGGCGGCGCGCCTCCGGGAGTGGCGCCACGCATGCGCGCCATGCGGGGGCGCCCGCCCCCATGCGCGCCGCGCGCGGGGGGGTGGCGCCGCGTATGCGCGCCGCACGCGGGGGCGCCGTGCATGCGCGCCGCGCGCGGGGGCCCCGCCCCCGTGCGCGGCCGCGCCACGCATGCGCACAACGTTTGTGTGACGGGGTCGCCGTCACACAAACGTTGAGAACCGCTGTCATAGAGCAAAATGGACATCACCAATGAATTCGGAGTGCTTGGGTATGGTTAGGAGGGCACTGACCTTTCTAGACTACCCTATTTTATGTTTCCTTCTAAAATACCTGGGGAAATCCCATTGGAGGAAAATTCAACTTAGGGTTAGGTCACCATGAACTCATAGAGCAAAATGGACATCACCAATGAATTCGGAGTGCTTGGGTATGGTTAGGAGGGCACTGACCTTTCTAGACTACCCTATCTATGTTTCCTGCTAAAATACATGGGAAAATCCCATTGGAGGAAAATTCCACTTAGGGTTAGGGTTAAGTCACCATGAACTCATAGAGCAAAATGGACATCACCAACGAATTCGGTGTGCTTAGGTAAGGTTAGGAGGGCACTGACCTTTCTAGTCTACCCTAACTAATTTTCCTGATAAAATACTTGGGAAAATCCCATTGGAGGAAAATTCCACTTAGGGTTAGGATTAGGTCACCATGGAGAGTCAAATGGACAATGCCAACAAAGTCAGGGTGCTTTGGTATGGTTAGGAGGCCACTGATTATTCTAGCCTACCCTGTTTATGTTTCCTGGTAAAATACAGGGGGAACTCCCATTGGAGGAAAATTCCACTTATGGTTAGGGTTAGGTCACCTTGAACTCATAGAGCAAAATGGACATCACCAACAAATTGAGAGTGCTTGGGTAAGGTTAGAATGGCACTGACCTTTCTAGACTACCCTATTTTATGTTTCCTGCTAAAATACTTGGGGAAATCCCATTGGAGGAAAATTCCACTTAGGGTTAGGTCACCTTGAACTCATAGAGCAAAATGGACATCACCAACAAATTGAGAGTGCTTGGGTAAGGTTAGAATGGCACTGACCTTTCTAGACAACCCTATTTTATGTTTCCTGCTAAAATACTTGGGGAAATCCCATTGGAGGAAAATTCCACTTAGGGTTAGGTCACCATGAACTCATAGAGCAAAATGGACATCACCAACAAATTTAGAGTGCTTGAGTATGGTTAGGATGGCACTGACCTTTCTAGACTACCCTTTTTTATGTTTCCTGGTAAAATACATGGGGAAATCCCAATGGAGGAAAATTCCACTTACGGTTAGGGTTAGGTCACCATGAACTCAAAGAGCAAAATGGACATCATCAACGAAGTTGGAGTTCTTGGGTATGGTTAGGAGGTCACTGACCTTTCTACACTACCCTATCTATGTTTACTGGTAAAATACATGGGGAAATCCCATTGGAGGACAATTCCACTTAGGGTTGGGGTTAGGTCACCATTAACATGGAGAGTCAAATGGACATTGCCAACAAATTCAGAGTGTTTGGGTATGGTTAGGAGGGCACGGACCTTTCTAGACTGCCCTTTTTTATATTTCCTGGTAAAATACATGGGGAAATCCCATTGGAGGAAAATTCCAGTTAGAGTTAGGGTTATGTCACTATGAACATGGAGAGTCAAATGGACATTGCCAACAAATTCAGAGTGCTTGTATATAGTTAGGAGGGCACTGACTCTTCTAGCCTACACTTTTTATGTTTCCTGGTAAAATACATGGGAAAATCCCATTGGAGGAAAATTCCACGTAGGTTTAGGGTTACGACACCTTGAACTCATAGAGCAAAATGGACATCACCAACAAATTCAGAGTGCTTGGGTATGACTAGGATGGCACTGACCTTTCCAGACTACCCTTTTTTATGTTTCCTGGTAAAATAAATGGGGAAATCCCATTGGAGGAAAATTCCACTTACACATAGGGTTAGGTCACATTGAACTCATAGAGCAAAATGGACATCACAAACAAATTCGAAGTGCTTAGGTATGGTTAGGAGGGCACTGACCATTCTAGACTACCCTAACTACTTTTCCTGGTAATATAAATGTGAAAATCCCATTTGAGGAAAATTCCCCTTAGGGTTAGGGTTAGGTCACCTTGAACTCTTAGAGCAAAATGGACATCACCAACAAATTGAGAGTGCTTAGGTAAGGTTAGGATGACACTGACCTTTCTAGACTACCCTATTTTATGTTTCCTCCTAAAATACTTGGGGAAATCCCATTGGAGAAAAATTCCACTTAGGGTTAGGTGACCATGAACTCATAGAGCAAAATTGACATCACCAATGAATTCAGAGTCCTTGGGTAAGGTTAAGAGGGCACTGACTTTCTAGAGTACCCTAACTAATTTTCCTGATAAAATACATGGGCAAATCTCTTTGGACGAAAATTCCACTTAGGGTTAGGGTTAGGTCACCTTGAAGTCATATAGCAAAATGGACATCATCAACGAAGTTGGAGTTCTTGGGTATGGTTAGGAGGGCACTGACCTTTCTACACTACCCTATCTATGTTTACTGGTAAAATACATGGGGAAATCCCATTGGAGGAAAATTCGATTTAGGGTTGGGATTAGGTCACCATGAATATGGAGAGTCAAATGGACATTGCCAACAAATTCAGGGTGTTTGGGTATGGTTAGGAGGGCACTGACCTTTCTAGACTGCCCTTTTTTATATTTCCTGGTAAAATACATGGGGAAACCCCATTGAAGGAAAATTCCACTAGGGTTAGGGTTAGGTCACCATGAACATGGAGAGTCAAATGGACATTGCCAACAAATTCAGGGTGCTTGTATATGGTTAGGAGGGAACTGATTATTCTAGCCTACACTTTTTATGTTTCCTGGTAAAATACATGGGAAAATCGCATTGGAGGAAAATTCCACGTAGGGTTAGGGTTACGACACCTTGAACTCATAGAGCAAAATGGACATCACCAACAAATTCAGAGTGCTTGGATAGGGCTAGGATGTCACTGACCTTTCTAGACTACCCTTTTTTATGTTTCCTGGTAAAATACATGGGGAAATCCTATTGGAGGAAAATTCCACTTAGTGTTAGGGTTCGGTCACCATAAACTCATAGAGCAAAATGGACATCACCAACGAATTCGGAGTGCTTGGGTATGGTTAGAAGGGCACTGACCTTTCTAGACTACCCTAACTACCAGGAAACATAGATAGGGTAGTCTAGAAAGGTCAGTGCGCCCCTAACCATACCGAACCACTCAAAATTCATTGCTGATGTCCATTTTGTTCTATGAGTTCATGGTGACCTAACGCTAACCCTAAGTGGAATTTTCCTCCAATGGGATTTTCCCATGTATTTAACCAGGAAACATAGATAGGGTAGGAGTCAGTACCCTCCTAAACATACCCAAAAACTCTGAATTTATAGGTGATGTCCATTTTGATCTATGAGTTCAAGGTAACCTAACTTTAATCTGAAGTGGAATTTTCCTCCAATAGGATTTCCCCATGTATTTTACCGGGAAACTTAAAAAAGGGTAGTCTAGAAAGTTCAGTGCCCTCCTAACCATACCCAATCACCATGAATTTGTTGGCGATGTCCATTTGACTCTCCATGGTGACCTAATCCTAACCCTAAGTGGAATTTTCCTCCAATGGGATTTCCCCATGTATTTTATCAGGAAAAGGAGTTAGGGTACTCTAGAAAGGTCAGTGCCCTCCTAACGATACCCAAGCACTCCGAATTCGATGGTGATGTCCATTTTGCTCTATGAGTTCAAGTTGACCTAACCCTATCCCTACGTGGAATTTTCCTCCAATGTGATTTTCCCATGTATTTTACCAGGAAACACAGATAGCATAGTCTAGAAAGGCTGTGCCCTCCTAACCATACCCAAGCACCCTGAATTTGTTGGCGATGTCCATTTTGCTCTATGAGTTCATGGAGACCTAACCCTAACCCTAAATGGAATTTTCCTCCAATGGGATTTCCTCATGTATTTTACCAGGAAAAATAGAAATGGTAGTCTAGAAAGGTCAGTGCAGGCCTAACCATACCCAAGCACTCCGAATTCGTTGGTGCTGTCCATTTTCCTCTATGAGTTCAAGGTGACTTAACCCTATCCCTAAGTTGAATTTTCCTCCAATAGGATTTTCCCATGTATTTTACCTGGAAACATAAAAAAGGGTAGTCTAGAAAAGTCAGTGCCCTCCTAACCGTACCCAAGCACTCCGAATTCATTGGTTCTGTCCATTTTGCTCCATGAGTTCAAGGTGACCTAACTTGAACCCTAAGTGGAATTTTCCTCCAATGGGATTTCCCCATGTATTTTACCAGGAAACATAGATAGGGTAGTCTAGAAAGGTCAGTGCCCTCCTATCCATACCCAAGCACTCCGAATTTGTTGCTGATGTCCATTTTCCTCTATGAGTTCATGGTGACCTAACCCTAACCCTACATGGAATTTTCCTTTAATGGGATTTTCCCATGTATTTTACCAGGAAACATAGATAGGGTAGTCTAGAAAGGTCAGTGCCCTCCTATCCATACCCAAGCACTCCGAATTTGTTGCTGATGTCCATTTTCCTCTATGAGTTCATGGTGACCTAACCCTAACCCTACATGGAATTTTCCTTTAATGGGATTTTCCCATGTATTTTACCTGGAAACATAAAAAAGGGTAATCTAGAAAGGTCAGTGCCCTCCTATCCATACCCAAGCACTCCGAATTTGTTAGTGATGTCCATTTTGCTCTATGACTTCAAGGTGACCTAACCCGAACACTAACTGGAATTTTCGTCCAATGGGATTTTCCCATGTATTTTACCTGGAAACATAAACAAGTGTTGTCTAGAAAGGTCAGTGCCCTCCTAACCGTACCCATGCACCCTGAATTTGTTGGCGATGTGCATTTGACTCTCCATGTTCATGGTGACCTAATCCTAAAATTAAGTGGAATTTTCCTCCAATAGCGTTTTCTCATGTATATTACCTTGAAACATAAAATTGTGCCGTATAGGAAGGTGAGTGCCTTCCTAACCATACCCAAGCACTCCGAATTTGTTGGTGATGTCCATTTTGCTCTATGAGTTCAAGTTGACCTAGTCCTAACGCTAAGTGGAATTTTCCTCCAAAGTGATTTTCCCACATATTTTACCAGGAAACACAGAAAGGGTACTCTAGAAAGGTCAGTGCCCTCCTAACCATACCCAAGAACTCTGAGTTCGTTGGTGATGTCCATTTTGCTCTATGAGTTCATAGTGACCTAACCCTAAGTGGAATTTTCCTCAAATGGGATTTTCCCATGTATTTTACCTGGAAACGTAAAAAAGTGTAGTCTAGAAAGGTCAGTGCCCTCCTAACCATACCCAAGCACTCCGAATTTGTTGGTGATGTCCATTTTGCTCTATGAGTTCAAGCTGACCTAGTCCTAACCCTAAGTGGAATTTTCCTCTAATGGGATTTCCCCATGTATTTTGCAAGGAAACATAGATAGGGTAGCTTAGCAACATCAGTGCATCCTAACCATACCCAAGCACCCTGAATTTGTTGGCGATGTCCATTTCACTCTCCATGTTCATAGTGACCTATTCCTAAAACTAAGTGGAATTTTCCTCCAATGGGATTTCCCCATGTATTTTACCAGGAAAGGTAGTTAGGGTAGTCTAGAATGGTCAGTGCCCTCCTAACCATACCCAAGCACTCCAAATTCGTTGATGTTGTCCATTTTGCTCTATGAGTTCAAGGTGACCTAACCCTAACCCTAAGTGGAATTTTCCTCCAAAGTGATTTTCCCACATATTTTACCAGGAAACACAGAAAGGGTAATCTAGAAAGGTCAGTGCCCTCCTAACCATACCCAAGAACTCCTAATTCGTTGGTAATGTCCATTTTGCTCTATGGGTTCAAGGTGACCTAACCCTAACCCTAAGTGGAATTTTCCTCCAAAGTGATTTTCCCACATATTTTACCAGGAAACACAGAAAGGGTAGTCTAGAAATTTCAGTGCCCTCCTAACCATACCCAAGAACTCTGAGATCGTTGATGATGTCCATTTTGCTCTATGAGTTCAAGGTGACCTAACCCTAACCCTAATGGAATTGTCCTCCAATGGCATTTTCCCGTGGATTTTACCAGGAAACATAAAAAAGTTAGGCTAGAATACTCAGTGCCCTCATAAAGATAAGCAAGCAACCTGAATTTGTTGGCGATGTCCATATGACTCTCCATGTTCATGGTGACCTAATCCTAACCCTAAGTGGAATTTTCCTCCAATGGCATTTCCCCATGTATTTTGCCAGGAAACATAGATATAGTAGTCTAGAAAGGTCGGTGCCCTCCTAACCATACCCAAGCACTCCAAATTCGTTGGTGATGTCCATTTTGCTCTATGAGTTCATGGTGACCTAACCTTAACCCTAAGTGGTATTTTCCTCCAATGGGATTTCCCCATGTATTTTACCAGGAAACATAGATAGGGTAGTCTAGAAAGGTCAGTGCCGACCTAACCATACCAAAGCACTCCGAATTTGTTGGTGATGTCCATTTTGCTCTATTATTTCAATGTGACCTAGCCCTAACCCTAAGTGGCATTTTCTTCCAATGGGATTTCCCCATGTATTTTACAAGGAAACATAGATAGGGTATTATAGAAACATCACTGCCCTCCTAACCATACCCAAGCACCCTGAATTTGTTGGCGATGTCCATTTTGCTCTATGAGTTCATGGAGACCTAACCCTAACCCTAAATGGAATTTTCCTCCAATGGGATTTCCTCATGTATTTTACCAGGAAAAATAGAAATGGTAGTCTAGAAAGGTCAGTGCAGGCCTAACCATACCCAAGCACTCCGAATTCGTTGGTGCTGTCCATTTTCCTCTATGAGTTCAAGGTGACTTAACCCTATCCCTAAGTTGAATTTTCCTCCAATAGGATTTTCCCATGTATTTTACCTGGAAACATAAAATAGGGTAGTCTAGAAAAGTCAGTGCCCTCCTAACCGTACCCAAGCACTCCGAATTCATTGGTTATTTCCATGTTGCTCTATGAGTTCAAGATGACCTAACCCTAACCCTAAGTGCAATTTTCCTCCAATAGGATTTTCCCATGTATTTTACCTGGAAACATAAAAAATGGGTAGTCTAGAAAGGTCAGTGCCCTCCTAACCATACCCAAGCACTCCGAATTCATTGGTGCTGTCCATTTTGCTCCATGAGTTCAAGGTGACCTAACTTGAACCCTAAGTGGAATTTTCCTCCAATGGGATTTCCCCATGTATTTTACCAGGAAACATAGATAGGGTAGTCTAGAAAGGTCAGTGCCCTCCTATCCATACCCAAGCACTCCGAATTTGTTGCTGATGTCCATTTTCCTCTATGAGTTCATGGTGACCTAACCCTAATCCTACATGGAATTTTCCTTTAATGGGATTTTCCCATGTATTTTACCTGGAAACATAAAAAAGGGTAATCTAGAAAGGTCAGTGCCCTCCTATCCATACCCAAGCACTCCGAATTTGTTAGTGATGTCCATTTTGCTCTATGAGTTCAAGGTGACCTAACCCGAACACTAACTGGAATTTTCGTCCAATGGGATTTTCCCATGTATTTTACCTGGAAACATAAACAAGTGTTGTCTAGAAAGGTCAGTGCCCTCCTAACCGTACCCATGCACCCTGAATTTGTTGGCGATGTGCATTTGACTCTCCATGTTCATGGTGACCTAATCCTAAAATTAAGTGGAATTTTCCTCCAATAGGGTTTTCTCATGTATATTACCTTGAAACATAAAATTGTGCCGTATAGGAAGGTGAGTGCCTTCCTAACCATACCCAAGCACTCCGAATTTGTTGGTGAGGTCCATTTTGCTCTATGAGTTCAAGTTGACCTAGTCCTAACGCTAAGTGGAATTTTCCTCCAAAGTGATTTTCCCACATATTTTACCAGGAAACACAGAAAGGGTACTCTAGAAAGGTCAGTGCCCTCCTAACCATACCCAAGAACTCTGAGTTCGTTGGTGATGTCCATTTTGCTCTATGAGTTCATAGTGACCTAACCCTAAGTGGAATTTTCCTCAAATGGGATTTTCCCATGTATTTTACCTGGAAACGTAAAAAAGTGTAGTCTAAAAAGGTCAGTGCCCTCCTAACCATACCCAAGCACTCCGAATTTGTTGGTGATGTCCATTTTGCTCTATGAGTTCAAGTTGACCTAGTCCTAACCCTAAGTGGAATTTTCCTCTAATGGGATTTCCCCATGTATTTTGCAAGGAAACATAGATAGGGTAGCTTAGCAACATCAGTGCATCCTAACCTTACCCAAGCACCCTGAATTTGTTGGCGATGTCCATTTCACTCTCCATGTTCATAGTGACCTATTCCTAAAACTAAGTGGAATTTTCCTCCAATGGGATTTCCCCATGTATTTTACCAGGAAAGGTAGTTAGGGTAGTCTAGAATGGTCAGTGCCCTCCTAACCATACCCAAGCACTCCAAATTCGTTGATGTTGTCCATTTTGCTCTATGAGTTCAAGGTGACCTAACCCTAACCCTAAGTGGAATTTTCCTCCAAAGTGATTTTCCCACATATTTTACCAGGAAACACAGAAAGGGTAATCTAGAAAGGTCAGTGCCCTCCTAACCATACCCAAGAACTCCTAATTCGTTGGTAATGTCCATTTTGCTCTATGGGTTCAAGGTGACCTAACCCTAACCCTAAGTGGAATTTTCCTCCAAAGTGATTTTCCCACATATTTTACCAGGAAACACAGAAAGGGTAGTCTAGAAATTTCAGTGCCCTCCTAACCATACCCAAGAACTCTGAGATCGTTGATGATGTCCATTTTGCTCTATGAGTACAAGGTGACCTAACCCTAACCCTAAGTGGAATTGTCCTCCAATGGCATTTTCCCATGGATTTTACCAGGAAACATAAAAAAGCTAGGCTAGAATACTCAGTGCCCTCATAAAGATACCCAAGCACCCTGAATTTGTTGGCGATGTCCATATGACTCTCCATGTTCATGGTGACCTAATCCTAACCCTAAGTGGAATTTTCCTCCAATGGCATTTCCCCATGTATTTTGCCAGGAAACATAGATATAGTAGTATAGAAAGGTCGGTGCCCTCCTAACCATACCCAAGCACTCCAAATTCGTTGGTGATGTCCATTTTGCTCTATGAGTTCAAGGTGACCTAACCCTAACCCTAACTGGAATTTTCCTCCAATGTGATTTTCCCACGTATTTTACCAGGAAACACAGAAAGGGTAATCTAGAAAGGTCAGTGCCCTCCTAACCATACCCAACAACTCCTAATTCGTTGGTAATGTCCATTTTGCTCTATGGGTTCAAGGTGACCTAACCCTAACCCTAAGTGGAATTTTTTTCCAATGTGATTTTCCCACGTATTTTACCAGGAAACACAGATAGGATAGTCTAGAAAGGTCAGTGCCCTCCTAACCATACCAAAGCACTCCGAATTCGTTGGTGATGTCCATTTTGCTCTATGAGTTCATGGTGCCCTAACCCTACCCGTAGGTGGAATTTTTCCTCCAATGGGATTTTCCCATGTATTTTACCAGGAAACTTAAAAAGGTGTAGTCTTGAAAGGTCAGTGCCCTCCTAACCATACCTAAGCACCCTGAATTTGTTGCGATGTCCATTTTGCTTAATGAGTTCAAGGTGACCTAACCCTAACCCTAAGTGGAATTTTCATCCAATGGGATTTCCCCATGTATTTTACAAGGAAACATAAAAAATGTAGTCTAGAAAGGTCAGTGCAATCCTAACCATACCCAAGCACTCCAGATTTTTTTGGTGATGTCCATTTTGCTCTATGAGTTCAAGGTGACCTAGCCCTAACCCTAAGTGGAATTTTCCTCAAATGGGATTTTCCCATGTATTTTACCTGGAAACGTAAAAAAGCGTAGTCTAGAAAGGTCAGTGCCCTCCTAACCATACCCAAGCACTCCGAATTTGTTGGTGATGTCCATTTTGCTCTATGAGTTCAAGTTCACCTAGTCCTAACCCTAAGAGGAATTTTCCACCAATGGGATTTCCCTATGTATTTTACAATTAAACATAGATACGGTAGTCTGGAAACGTCAGTGCCCTCCTAACCATACCCAAGCACCCTGAATTCCTTGGCAATGTCCATTTGACTCTCCATGTTCATGGTGACCTAATCCTAAAACTAAGTGGAATTTTCCTCCAGTAGGATTTCCCCATGTATTTTACCAGGAAAAGTAGTTAGGGTAGTCTAGAAAGATCAGTGCCCTCCCAACCATACCCAAGCATTCCGAATTTGTTGGTGATGTCCATTTTGCTCTATGAGTTAAAGTTGACCTAGCCCTAACCCTAAGTGGAATTTTCCTCCAATGGGATTTTCCCATTTATTTTACCAGGAAACCTAGATAGGATCGTTTAGAAAGATCAATGCCCTCCTAACCATACCCAAGGACTCCGAATTTATTGGTAATGTCCATTTTGCTCTATGAGTTCAAGTGGAATTTTCCTCCAATGGTATTTTCCCATGGATTTTACCAGGAAACATAAAAAAGTTAGGCTAGAATACTCAGTGCCCTCATAAAGATACCCAAGCACCCTGAATTTGTTGGCGATGTCCATATGACTCATCATGTTCATGGTGACCAGGAAACATAGATAGGGTAGTCTAGAAAGTTCAGTGCCCTCCTAACCATACCCATGCACCCCAAATTTGTTGGTGATGTCCATTTTGCTCTATGAGTTCATGGTGACCTAACCCTAACCCTAAGTGGAATTTTCCTCCAATGGGTTTTTGCCATGTATTTTACCAGGAAACCTAAAAAAGGGTAGTCTAGAAAGGTAAGTGCGATCCTAACCATACCCAAGCACTCCAAATTTATTGGTGATGTCAATTTTGCTGTATGAGTTCAAGGTGACCTAACCCTAACCCTAAGTGGAATTTTCCTCCAATGGCATTTTACCACGTATTTTACCAAGAAACACAGATAGCATAGTCTAGAAAGGTCAGTGCCATCCTAACCATACCGAAGCATTCCGAATTCATTGGTGATGTCCATTCTGCTCTATCAGTTCAAGGAGACCTAGTCCTAACCCTAAGTGGAATTTTCCTCAAAGGGATTTCCCCATGTATTTTACCTGGAAACATAGATAGGGTAGTCTAGAAAGATCAGTGCCCTCCTAACCATACCCAAGCACTCCGAATTTCTTGGTGATGTCCATTTTGCTTTACGAGTTGAAGGTGACCTAACCCTAACCCTAAGTGGAATTTTCCTCCAATGGGATTTCCCCATGTATTTTACAAGGAAACATAGATACGGTAGTCTAGAAACGTCACTGCCCTCCTAACCATACCAAAGCACTCTGAATTCGTTGGTGATGTTCATTTTGCTCTATAAATTCATGTGACGTAACCTTAACCCTAAGTGCAATTTTCCTCCAATGGGATTTCCCCATGTATTTTACCAGGAAAATTAGTTAGGGTAGTCTAGAAAGGTCACTGCCCTCCTAACCATACCCAAGCACTCCGAATTTGTTGGTGATGTCCATTTTGCTCTATGAGTTCAAGATGACCTAACCCTAACCCTAAGTAGAATTTTCCTCCAATGGGATTTCCCCATGTATTTTACAAGGAAACATAAAAAAGTTAGGCTAGAATACTCAGTGCCCTCATAAAGATACCCAAGCACCCTGAATTTGTTGGCGATGTCCATATGATTCTCCATGTTCATGGTGACCTAATCCTAACCCTAGGTGGAATTTTCCTCCAATGGGATTTCCCCATGTATTTTACCAGGAAACATAGATATGGTAGTCTACAAAGGTCGGTGCTCTCCTAACCATACCCAAGGACTCTGAATTCGTTGGTGATGTCCATTTTGCTCTATGAGTTCATAGTGACCTAACCCTAAGTGGAATTTTCCTCAAATGGGATTTTCCCATGTATTTTACCTGGAAACGTAAAAAAGTGTAGTCTAGAAAGGTCAGTGCCCTCCTAACCATACCCAAGCACTCCGAATTTGTTGGTGATGTCCATTTTGCTCTATGAGTTCAAGTTCACCTAGTCCTAACCCTAAGTGGAATTTTCCACCAATGGGATTTCCCTATGTATTTTACAAGGAAACATAGATACGGTAGTCTGGAAACGTCAGTGCCCTCCTAACCATACCCAAGCACCCTGAATTCCTTGGCAATGTCCATTTGACTCTCCATGTTCATGGTGACCTAATCCTAAAACTAAGTGGAATTTTCCTCCAATAGGATTTCCCCATGTATTTTACCAGGAAAAGTAGTTAGGGTAGTCTAGAAAGATCAGTGCCCTCCCAACCATACCCAAGCATTCCGAATTTGTTGGTGATGTCCATTTTGCTCTATGAGTTAAAGTTGACCTAGCCCTAACCCTAAGTGGAATTTTCCTCCAATGGGATTTTCCCATTTATTTTACCAGGAAACCTAGATAGGATAGTTTAGAAAGATCAATGCCCTCCTAACCATACCCAAGGACTCCGAATTTATTGGTAATGTCCATTTTGCTCTATGAGTTCAAGTGGAATTTTCCTCCAATGGTATTTTCCCATGGATTTTACCAGGAAACATATAAAAGTTAGGCTAGAATACTCAATGCCCTCATAAAGATACCCAAGCACCCTGAATTTGTTGGCGATGTCCATATGACTCATCATGTTCATGGTGACCAGGAAACATAGATAGGGTAGTCTAGAAAGGTCAGTGCCCTCCTAACCATACCCATGCACCCCAAATTTGTTGGTGATGTCCATTTTGCTCTATGAGTTCATGGTGACCTAACCCTAACCCTAAGTGGAATTTTCCTCCAATGGGTTTTTGCCATGTATTTTACCAGGAAACCTAAAAAAGGGTAGTCTAGAAAGGTAAGTGCGATCCTAACCATACCCAAGCACTCCAAATTTATTGGTGATGTCAATTTTGCTGTATGAGTTCAAGGTGACCTAACCCTAACCCTAAGTGGAATTTTCCTCCAAAGTGATTTTCCCACATATTTTACCAGGAAACACAGAAAGGGTAGTCTAGAAATTTCAGTGCCCTCCTAACCATACCCAAGAACTCTGAGATCGTTGATGATGTCCATTTTGCTCTATGAGTTCAAGGTGACCTAACCCTAACCCTAAGTGGAATTGTCCTCCAATGGCATTTTCCCGTGGATTTTACCAGGAAACATAAAAAAGTTAGGCTAGAATACTCAGTGCCCTCATAAAGATACCCAAGCACCCTGAATTTGTTGGCGATGTCCATATGACTCTCCATGTTCATGGTGACCTAATCCTAACCCTAAGTGGAATTTTCCTCCAATGGCATTTCCCCATGTATTTTGCCAGGAAACATAGATATAGTAGTCTAGAAAGGTCGGTGCCCTCCTAACCATACCCAAGCACTCCAAATTCGTTGGTGATGTCCATTTTGCTCTATGAGTTCAAGGTGACCTAACCCTAACCCTAAGTGGAATTTTCCTCCAATGTGATTTTCCCACGTATTTTACCAGGAAACACAGAAAGGGTAATCTAGAAAGGTCAGTGCCCTCCTAACCATACCCAAGAACTCCTAATTCGTTGGTAATGTCCATTTTGCTCTATGGGTTCAAGGTGACCTAACCCTAACCCTAAGTGGAATTTTTTTCCAATGTGATTTTCCCACGTATTTTACCAGGAAACACAGATAGGATAGTCTAGAAAGGTCAGTACCCTCCTAACCATACCAAAGCACTCCGAATTCGTTGGTGATGTCCATTTTGCTCTATGAGTTCATGGTGCCCTAACCCTACCCGTAGGTGGAATTTTTCCTCCAATGGGATTTTCCCATGTATTTTACCAGGAAACATAAAAAATGTAGTCTAGAAAGGTCAGTGCAATCCTAACCATACCCAAGCACTCCGGATTTTTTTGGTGATGTCCATTTTGCTCTATGAGTTCAAGTGGAATTTTCCTCCAATGGTATTTTCCCATGGATTTTACCAGGAAACATATAAAAGTTAGGCTAGAACACTCAGTGCCCTCATAAAGATACCCAAGCATCCTGAATTTGTTGGCGATGTCCATATGATTCTCCATGTTCATGGTGACCTAATCCTAACCCTAGGTGGAATTTTCCTCCAATGGGATTTCCCCATGTATTTTACCAGGAAACATAGATATGGTAGTCTACAAAGGTCGGTGCTCTCCTAACCATACCCAAGCACTCCGAATTTGTTGGTGATGTCCATTTTGCTCTATGAGTTCAAGATGACCTAACCCTAACCCTAAGTAGAATTTTCCTCCAATGGGATTTCCCCATGTATTTTACAAGGAAACATAAAAAAGTTAGGCTAGAATACTCAGTGCCCTCATAAAGATACCCAAGCACCCTGAATTTGTTGGCGATGTCCATATGATTCTCCATGTTCATGGTGACCTAATCCTAACCCTAGGTGGAATTTTCCTCCAATGGGATTTCCCCATGTATTTTACCAGGAAACATAGATATGGTAGTCTACAAAGGTCGGTGCTCTCCTAACCATACCCAAGGACTCTGAATTCGTTGGTGATGTCCATTTTGCTCTATGAGTTCATAGTGACCTAACCCTAAGTGGAATTTTCCTCAAATGGGATTTTCCCATGTATTTTACCTGGAAACGTAAAAAAGTGTAGTCTAGAAAGGTCAGTGCCCTCCTAACCATACCCAAGCACTCCGAATTTGTTGGTGATGTCCATTTTGCTCTATGAGTTCAAGTTCACCTAGTCCTAACCCTAAGTGGAATTTTCCACCAATGGGATTTCCCTATGTATTTTACAAGGAAACATAGATACGGTAGTCTGGAAACGTCAGTGCCCTCCTAACCATACCCAAGCACCCTGAATTCCTTGGCGATGTCCATTTGACTCTCCATGTTCATGGTGACCTAATCCTAAAACTAAGTGGAATTTTCCTCCAATAGGATTTCCCCATGTATTTTACCAGGAAAAGTAGTTAGGGTAGTCTAGAAAGATCAGTGCCCTCCCAACCATACCCAAGCATTCCGAATTTGTTGGTGATGTCCATTTTGCTCTATGAGTTAAAGTTGACCTAGCCCTAACCCTAAGTGGAATTTTCCTCCAATGGGATTTTCCCATTTATTTTACCAGGAAACCTAGATAGGATAGTTTAGAAAGATCAATGCCCTCCTAACCATACCCAAGGACTCCGAATTTATTGGTAATGTCCATTTTGCTCTATGAGTTCAAGTGGAATTTTCCTCCAATGGTATTTTCCCATGGATTTTACCAGGAAACATAAAAAAGTTAGGCTAGAATACTCAGTGCCCTCATAAAGATACCCAAGCACCCTGAATTTGTTGGCGATGTCCATATGACTCATCATGTTCATGGTGACCAGGAAACATAGATAGGGTAGTCTAGAAAGGTCAGTGCCCTCCTAACCATACCCATGCACCCCAAATTTGTTGGTGATGTCCATTTTGCTCTATGAGTTCATGGTGACCTAACCCTAACCCTAAGTGGAATTTTCCTCCAATGGGTTTTTGCCATGTATTTTACCAGGAAACCTAAAAAAGGGTAGTCTAGAAAGGTAAGTGCGATCCTAACCATACCCAAGCACTCCAAATTTATTGGTGATGTCAATTTTGCTGTATGAGTTCAAGGTGACCTAACCCTAACCCTAAGTGGAATTTTCCTCCAATGGCATTTTACCACGTATTTTACCAAGAAACACAGATAGCATAGTCTAGAAAGGTCAGTGCCATCCTAACCATACCGAAGTACTCCGAATTCATTGGTGATGTCCATTCTGCTCTATCAGTTCAAGGTGACCTAGTCCTAACCCTAAGTGGAATTTTCCTCAAAGGGATTTCCCCATGTATTTTACCTGGAAACATAGATAGGGTAGTCTAGAAAGATCAGTGCCCTCCTAACCATACCCAAGCACTCCGAATTTCTTGGTGATGTCCATTTTGCTTTACGAGTTGAAGGTGACCTAACCCTAACCCTAAGTGGAATTTTCCTCCAATGGGATTTCCCCATGTATTTTACAAGGAAACATAGATACGGTAGTCTAGAAACGTCACTGCCCTCCTAACCATACAAAAGCTCTGAATTCGTTGGTGATGTTCATTTTGCTCTATAAATTCATGTGACGTAACCTTAACCCTAAGTGCAATTTTCCTCCAATGGGATTTCCCCATGTATTTTACCAGGAAAATTAGTTAGGGTAGTCTAGAAAGGTCACTGCCCTCCTAACCATACCCAAGCACTCCGAATTTGTTGGTGATGTCCATTTTGCTCTATGAGTTCAAGGTTACCTAACCCTAACCCTAAGTAGAATTTTCCTCCAATGGGATTTCCCCATGTATTTTACAAGGAAACATAAAAAAGTTAGGCTAGAATACTCAGTGCCCTCATAAAGATACCCAAGCATCCTGAATTTGTTGGCGATGTCCATATGATTCTCCATGTTCATGGTGACCTAATCCTAACCCTAGGTGGAATTTTCCTCCAATGGGATTTCCCCATGTATTTTACCAGGAAACATAGATATGGTAGTCTACAAAGGTCGGTGCTCTCCTAACCATACCCAAGGACTCCGAATTCGTTGGTGATGTCCATTTTGCTCTATGAGTTCATAGTGACCTAACCCTAAGTGGAATTTTTCTCAAATGGGATTTTCCCATGTATTTTACCTGGAAACGTAAAAAAGTGTAGTCTAGAAAGGTCAGTGCCCTCCTAACCATACCCAAGCACTCCGAATTTGTTGGTGATGTCCATTTTGCTCTATGAGTTCAAGTTCACCTAGTCCTAACCCTAAGTGGAATTTTCCACCAATGGGATTTCCCTATGTATTTTACAAGGAAACATAGATACGGTAGTCTGGAAACGTCAGTGCCCTCCTAACCATACCCAAGCACCCTGAATTCCTTGGCGATGTCCATTTGACTCTCCATGTTCATGGTGACCTAATCCTAAAACTAAGTGGAATTTTCCTCCAATAGGATTTCCCCATGTATTTTACCAGGAAAAGTAGTTAGGGTATTCTAGAAAGATCATTGCCCTCCCAACCATACCCAAGCATTCCGAATTTGTTGGTGATGTCCATTTTGCTCTATGAGTTAAAGTTGACCTAGCCCTAACCCTAAGTGGAATTTTCCTCCAATGGGATTTTCCCATTTATTTTACCAGGAAACCTAGATAGGATAGTTTAGAAAGATCAATGCCCTCCTAACCATACCCAAGGACTCCGAATTTATTGGTAATGTCCATTTTGCTCTATGAGTTCAAGTGGAATTTTCCTCCAATGGTATTTTCCCATGGATTTTACCAGGAAACATATAAAAGTTAGGCTAGAATACTCAGTGCCCTCATAAAGATACCCAAGCACCCTGAATTTGTTGGCGATGTCCATATGACTCATCATGTTCATGGTGACCAGGAAACATAGATAGGGTAGTCTAGAAAGGTCAGTGCCCTCCTAACCATACCCATGCACCCCAAATTTGTTGGTGATGTCCATTTTGCTCTATGAGTTCATGGTGACCTAACCCTAACCCTAAGTGGAATTTTCCTCCAATGGGTTTTTGCCATGTATTTTACCAGGAAACCTAAAAAAGGGTAGTCTAGAAAGGTAAGTGCGATCCTAACCATACCCAAGGACTCCAAATTTATTGGTGATGTCAATTTTTCTGTATGAGTTCAAGGTGACCTAACCCTAACCCTAAGTGGAATTTTCCTCCAATGGCATTTTACCACGTATTTTACCAAGAAACACAGATAGCATAGTCTAGAAAGGTCAGTGCCATCCTAACCATACCGAAGCACTCCGAATTCGTTGGTGATGTCCATTTTTCTCTATGAGTTCATGGTGATCTAACCCTAACCCTAAGTGGAATTTTCCTCTAATGGGATTTCCCCATGTATTTTACCAGGAAACATAGATAGGGTAGTCTAGAAAGGTCAGTGCAATCCTAACCATACCCAAGCACTCGGGATTTTTTTGGTGATGTCCATTTTCCTATATGAGTTCAAGGTGACCTAGCCCTAACCCTAAGTGGAATTTTCCACCAATGGGATTTCCCCATGTATTTTACAAGGAAACATAGAAAGGGTAATCTATAAAGGACAGTGCCCTCCTAACTATACCCAAGCACTCTGAATTTCTTGATGATGTCCATTCTGCTTTAGGAGTTGAAGATGACCTAACCCTAACCCTAAGTGGAATTTTCCTCCAATGGGATTTCCCCATGTATTTTACCAGGAAAATTAGTTAAGGTTGTCTAAAAAGGACAGTGCCCTCCTAACCATACCCAAGCACTCCGAATTTCTTGGTGATGTCCATTTTGCTTTATGAATTCAAGGTGACCTAACCGTAACCCTAAGTGGAATTTTCCTCCAATGGCATTTTCCCATGTATTTTACCAGGAAACATAGATAGGGTAGTCTAGAAACTCAGTGCCCTCCTAACCATACGCAAGCACTCCGAATTTGTTGGTGATGTCCATTTTCCTCTATGAGTTCAAGGTGACCTAACCCTAACCCTAGGTGGAATTTTCCTCCAATAGGATTTTCCCATGTATTTTACCAGGAAACATAAGAAAGGGTATTCTAGAAAAGTCAGTGCCCCCCTAACGGTACCCAAGCACTCCAAATTCATTGGTTATTTCCATTTTGCTCTATGAGTTCATCGTGACCTAACCCTAACCCTAAGTGGAATTTTCCTCCCATGCGATTTCCCCATTTATTTTACCAGGAAACATAAAAAAGGGTAGTCTAGAAGGGTCAGTGCCATCCTAACCATTCCCAAGCACTCCGAATTTGTTGGTGATGTCCATTTTGCTCTATGAGTTCATGGTGACCTAACCCTAACCCTAATTGGAATTTTCCTCCAATGGGATTTTCCCATGTATTTTACAAGGAACCATAGATAGTGTAATCTAGAAATGTCAGTGCCCTCCTAACCATAACCAAGCACCCTGAATTTCTTGGCGATGTCCATTTGACTCTCCATTTTCATGGTGACCTAATCCTAAAACTAAGTGGAATTTTCCTCCAATGGGATTTCCCCATGTATTTTACCATGAAAAGTAGTTAGGTTAATCTTGAAAGGTCAGTGCCCTCCTAACCATACCCAAGAACTCCGAATTCATTGGTGATGTCCATTTTGCTCTATGAGTTCAAGGTGACCTAACCCTAACCCTAAGTGGAATTTTCATCCAATGGAATTTTCCCATGTATTTTACCAGGAAATACAAAAAAGGGTAGTCTAGAAAGGTCAATGCCCTCCTAACCATACCCAAGAACTCCGATTTCATTGGTGATGTTCATTTTGCTCTATGAGTTCAAGGTGACCTAGCCCTAACTCTAAGTGGAACTTAATTCCAATGGAATTTCCCCATGTATTTTACCAGGAAACATAGATAGGGTAGTCTAGAAAGGTCAGTGCCATCCTAATCATACCCAAGCACTCCGAATTCATTGGTGATGTCCATTTTGCTCTATGAGTTTATGGTGACCTAACCCTATCCCTAAGTGGAATTTTCCTCCAATCGGATTTTCCCATGTATTTTACGAAGAAAAATAACGTTGGACATAACCAACATATTTGGAGTGCTTGGGTATGGTTAGGAGGGCAATGACCTTTCTAGACCACCCTATCTATGTTTCCTGGTAAAATACATGGGAAAATGCCATTGGAGGAAAATTCCACTTAGGGTTAGGTTTAGGTCACCATGAACCCATACAACAAAATGGACATCACCAACAAATTCGGAGTGCCAGGGAATGGTTATCAGGGAATTGACCTTTCTAGACTAACCTTTTTTATGTTTCCTGGTAAAATACATGGGAAAATCCAATTGGAGGAAAATTCCACTTAGTGTTAGGGTTAGGTCACCTTGAACTCATACAGCAAAATGGACATTACGAATGAATTCGGAGTTCTTGGCTATGGTTAGGAGGGCACTGACCTTTCTAGACTACCCTATCTATGTTTCCTGTTAAAATACATGGGCAAATCCCATTGGAGGAAAATTCCACTTAGGGTTAGGATTAGGTCACCTTGAACTCATAGAGCAAAATGGACATCACCAACAAATTAGGAGTGCTTTGGTATGGTTAGGATGGCATTCACCTTTCTAGACTACCCTAACTGTGTTTCCTGGTAAAATACATGGGAAAATCCCATTGGAGGAAAATTGCACTTAGTGTTAGAGTTAGGTCACCTTGAACTCATAGAGCAAAATGGTCACCACCAACAAATTCGGAGTGCTTGTGTATGATTAGGAGGGCACTGACCTTTCCAGACTATCCTAACTACTTTTCCTGGTAAAATTCATGGGGAAATCCCATTGGAGGAAAATTCCACTTAGTTTTAGGATTACATTACAATGAACATGGAGAGTCAAATGGACATCGCCAACAAATTCAGGGTGCTTGGGTATGGTTAGGAGGGCACTGACTTTTCTAGACTACCCTATCTATATTTCCTGGTAAAATACATGGGGAAATCCCATTGGAGGAAAATTCTACTTAGTGTTAGGGTTAGGTCACCATGAACTCATAGAGCAAAATGGACATCACCAACGAATTTGGAGTGCTTGGGTATGGTTAGGAGGGCACTGACCTTTCTAGAGTATCCTATCTATGTTTCCTGGTAAAATACATGGGAAAATCCCATTGGAGGAAAATTCCACTTACGGTTAGGGTTAGGTCACCATGAACTCATACAGCAAAATGGACATCACCAACAAATTCGGAGTGCCAGGTTATGGTTATCAGGGCATTGACCTTTCTAGACTAACCTTTTTTATGTTTCTTGGTAAAATACATGGGAAAATCCCATTGTAGGAAAATTCCACTTAGGGTTAGGGTTAGGTCACCTTGAACTCATACAGCAAAATCGACATTACGAATGAATTTGGAGTGCTTGGGTATGGTTAGGAGGGCACTGACCTTTCTAGACTACCCTAACTACTTTTCCTGGTAAAATACATGGGGAAATTCCATTGGAGGAAAATTCCACTTAGGGTTAGGATTAGGTTACCATGAACTCATACAACACAATGGACATTACCAACGAATTCGGAGTGCTTGGGTATGGTTAGGAGGGCACTGATCTTTCTAGACTACCCTATCTATGTTTCCTCGTAAAATACATGGGAAAATCCCATTGGAGTAAAATTCCACTTAGGGTTAGGGTTAGGTCACCTTGAACTCATAGAGCAAAATGGACACCACCAACAAATTAGGAGTGCTTGGGTATGGTTAGGATGGCACTGACCTTTCTAGACTAACCTTTTTTATGTTTCCAGGTAAAATAGATGTGAAAATCCCTTTGGAGGAAAATTCCACTTAGGGTTAGGGTTAGGTCACCATGAACCTAGAGAGCAAAATGGACATCACCAACGAATTTGGAGTGCTTGGGTATGGTTAGGAGGGCACTGACCTTTCTAGACTACCCTATCTATGTTTCCTGGTAAAATACATGGGAAAATCCCATTCGAGGAAAATTCCACTTAGGGTTAGGGTTAGGTCACCTTGAACTCATAGAGCAAAATGGACAACACGAAAAAATTCGGAGTGCTTTGGTATGGTTAGGAAAGCACTGACCTTTTTAGACTACCCTATCTATATTTCCGGGTAAAATACATGGGAAAATTCTATTGGAGGAAAATTCGACTTAGGGTTAGGGTTAGGTCACCATGAACTCATAGAGCAAAATGGACATCACCAATGAATTCGGAGTGCTTGGGTATGGTTAGGAGGGCACTGACCTTTCTCGACTATCCTATCTATGTTTCCTGGTAAAGTACATGGGAAAATCCCATTGGAGGAAAATTCCACTTAGGGTTAGGGTTAGGTCACCTTGAATTCATAGAGCAAAATTGATATCACCAACGAATTCGGAGTGCTTAGGTATGGTTAGGAGGGCACTTTCTAGACTATCTATGTTTCCTGGTAAAATACATGGGGAAATTTCATTGGAGGAAAATTCCACTTAGGGTTAGGGTTAGGTCACCTTGAATTCATAGAGCAAAATGGACATCAACAAATTTGGAGTGCATATAATTAGGAAGGCACTGACTTTTCTAGCCTGCCTTATCTATGTTTCCTGGTAAAATTCCACTTTGCTATTGTATAAATCTCTTTCTTCTTGGAGATAAAAGTTCTAAACCTCTCTCGGGTAACCTACTCTCCATTAATCACACAGAAAATTGTTCACATCTACTAGATTTGAGATCTCCATTGTGTTTATTGCGTCAATAGCTTCAAGAACACCCTCCTTTTTTGTACAAATGTTCAAAGAAAAATGTCAAGAAAAGTACAAATTTTTCCCAGGATTTTTAGAAGAGGATCACACAAATGAGTATGAAACCTCTATGGATTGAATTCCTAAATAGTGTAAGATCTGATCAATCAGAAAGTGCATATGCAAAGTCTGTTTCTTTTATAACCTTAGTGGCTCTCAGGCTGTTGAATCAGACATCTCAGTTTTTTGGCTGAGATCAAAAATGTTGGTTATTTTGTACAATATCATCCTATTAGTGTGCCCATTATGTAAGCCATCTCATTTTTGTAATTTTTAAAAAAGTTATTAAAATATAAAAAGAGGAAAAGGATTATTAATTGCTACCCTCTGTTATACTAACATTCTGTTAAAAATTTAAGGCTGTATTTTGTTAAAGCCTTCTAAATTCTTAAAAGTGTTTTATAGAAGCATTATCTTCTTTATGTAAAATCAAATGTCAGAAGATACTTTGTTTTCAACCTCAAAAGATTGAACTAATCTAGCTAGTAAATAACATTTTATATTTTTAAATTCATCTTACAATATTGAGAACAAGAAACAGCGGCCCTTTCACTAAAATGAAAATGGTGAAGTTCCTTAAAAGGCATGTATATGTTATGAATAGACTGTCATTCTTCAAGACTGGGAATATCAGTCGAGTTAACATTAAACACATAGCATCTGTTCATGAGGGAGAAAAGGCAGCCAGCTTACTTTCCAAAAGTTCTTTGATTCTAAATTCCTACAATGTAGAATTGGGAATGCAGAATGCTCTCATTTGAGAACTAAAAATTTAAGCATTCTCTTTGTTATAAATTTATCCAGATTCAAAAAGGTATCTGGATTATATCTTGAAATGTTTATCATTCCAATTTCATCTGATTTTTCAGACAGGAATTTTTAATCAGATCTTTAGTTTCATTTGGAGATGTAGCTTATGTTTAATTTATTATTTTTCTCTATTTTTTATTTTACATTTTATTTATGAAATTTTCAAAGGATGTGATCTATGCATTTTCTAGCATAATTGTAATCTTAGCAGAGAGTGATGAATATAAAATATAAAGAGTTTTTCCTTCTTAATTGTTGATGGGTAAGTGGTGTAAAGCAGTAGAGTAGGCTAGACTCATTTCCAGTCAAATAATGAAGTGGGATCATTTGGCATTCTGTCGAAGAAAATCAGAATATGTCACTGAAACCCATAGCTTACTGGTCAAAATCTGGTATACACACTACTGTACTAGACAATCTGGAGCCATAAGTCAGTCTGCTATAATAGCTCATCTTTCTAAAACAGTGTTTCTCAACGTTTGTGTGACGGCGACCCCCGTCACACAAACGTGCTGCGCATGCGCGGTGCGCATGCACGGCAGCGCCATGTGCGGTGCGCATGCGCGGCGGCGGCCCATGTGCGGCGGCGGCCCGCATGCGCAGCGCGCATGCGCGGTGCCACCCCCTGAGGGGGGGAAAATGGCGGATCGCATTGTTTGGCGACCCCCGTAAAATGGTCGATTGACCCCAAATGGGGTCGCGACCCATAGGTTGAGAACCGCTGTTCTAAAATATTGCAGCTATGATATGCACTATGCTTTCCATAAATGTGTAGGATCACACTGTGATAGGATTATGCCATAATGATTATGTACCAATATCACAGTATTTCTGGACATTCAATGTGTCACAGATACCTAATAAAACATAAAAAATAATACAAATTAAGTAATTTGGCTTGCGTTAGCTCAAAAGTTTCCTCACAGTAATAATTCCAACCATGGTTCATATAAGTACTACTCTTAAAAATGACAACCAAACAGATTTGCTTACAGTGAGGAATGGTGAACTAACACCCATGAACAACATTATGGCCTAAAGTTCATTGTTTGGTCTCATGTTTTTTAATACAGGTAGTACTTAATTTATGACCACATTTGAGCCCAAAATTTATGTGGCTAAGCCAGATAGTTGAGTTTTGCCCCATTTTACAAACTTTCTTGCCACAGTTGTTAAGTGAACCAGTTGTTAGTAACACAGTTGCTAAGTGAATCTGGTTTCCCCCTTGACTTTGCATTTGCAAAAGGTGACCACTTGACCCCAAGATATTGCAACTGTCATAAATATGAGCCAGTTGTCAAGCATCCAAACTTTGACCACGTGATGCTACAATGGTCGTAAGTGTGAAGAACAGTCATAAGTCACTTTTTTCAGTCTGTTATTACTAGTGTACAATCACTAAATGAATGGTTGTAAGTTGAGGACTACTTGTAACATAATTTTTTAATTTTTTTACAATAATTTTTATATTATGCAACGCATAGATCCAGGACATTGTATAACTAAATAGAAGCCAGACCTACTTCTGTAGGCAACATGTTCCCTAATGTGGAAGCAAGGCTGAGAAAGCCTACCTTCTGGCCACTCCTCTCCTGTTGAGGCACAACCCTGAGTAGATCCTATGTAGCATTCTCACATAATGGGCAAGATCATGTTCAATAAAGTGCTCGCTAATGTGATTCACAGCTATGTCCAGTATTGGATGAATAAGTAATTAATTCAATAGCATTTTGAATTGGGCCCAATATACTCTCTGGGCTCAGTTGTTTGCTTGCAGACATTTAATTACCCAACTAGGTGGCATCATCACGACTAGTGAGTGTGGGATTTGTTCTCTGTTTATACAGTATACAGTAATTTTCCCTGCCAGTGTTAGAAAGGGTGTAGCTTTCTCCTTAGTATTTCCTTCATTAGAGTATTGTTTTTTGCTTGATGGTTTGTCTGTTGTTAATCTCTGCTGTAATTAATTATATCATTTGAGCATTTTTCCATCCAGTTGAGCTGTGTATTGGAGGTTTGTATCTGACATTGGTAGGCAGGGCATGTTGTCATAGGCAAAACTTTTTTTCTTTTTCTTTCTGAGCAGCACCAAGGAATGATTGTATAATGCATGCATAGATGAATCAAGAAATAATGAGCTATTGAGGTTTTTCTTCAATTTACTCAGCTGTTTTTAAATTCTTTATCCTTGGCTGATTCTACCGAACAAAAAGAGTTTAAACCACACATCGCCTTCTACTTGACCCTAGCAGTGGAGGAATATTCAGTCAATTCCCTAGAGTCTAGATAAGCCTCTCCACCCTGGAGGTCCTCCAAATGTTCTGCAGCTGTAACTTCCAGGATTCCCAGCACATCTGGATGCTACCAAAGTGAAGAAGGCTTAATGCTAACATTTTCTAACTAAATAAACTCACAGGCAGCTGCACACTACATTCCAATAACCTAAGATGAAATTCTAATACCCATTTGCTGAGGAAGAGAAAAAAAAATCTTCATTTTTTTTTCTTTTACCTATCATCTCCTTCCATTCCTACCATGCAAAATTTCTCTTCATCACATGTGTTCCAAGTTCTTCAAAATTAGGAAACCATCCACTACATGGACTTCAAATCAGCTATTAAAAATAAAGCATGTGGGGAGATGCACTAATTTGTAATGAAGAAACATAGGTAGACAAATGTGAAGCACCTTTTTTCTAGTTCTCCTGTCAAGGTTCTCCTGATGCTCTTGCTATCAAACTATCTTCTCCTTTCACTCCAATCATGGTTCTCTTATGCCATCTTGCCCTCAAGACATGTACTTTTCCAAGTTTCCTTGTATGATTTAAGCTATTTATTTTCCTTCCAACAAATAGTATGGCAACCTACATTTTTCTAAAGGGGAAAAAAAAACCTGACTATTGTTTGGAAGGACAGATACTGAAGCTGAAGCTCAAATAATTTGGCCAGCTAATGAGAAAAAGGGACTCATTGGAAAAGACCCTGATGCTAAGAAAAGTTGAAGGCAGAAGGAGAAGGGGACAGCAGAGGATGAAATGGTTACATAGTGTCATCAATGCAATGAACATGAATTTGGGCAAACTCCAGGAAACAGTGGAAGACGGGGGGGGGGCTGGTGTGCTGTGGTCCATTGGGTCGCAAAGACACAACTTAGTGACTGAACAACAACCCTGCATTTATTTGTAAAATAAAAATGCCCTTTTTCTTTACAAAAGCGAGAAAAATAATATCAGGAAACATAATGTGATCTAGTTGTTTCGAAATGGAAATCGAATGATTTGGCCAGCCTCCACCTGAATCTGCTCATAGACCCATTTTCGGTTGCAGCGACATTCCGCCCCACACTTTGTTGAATTACATTTAGGACAAGGGTAAAAGCAGCCCAGGCAGTTCTTCTCTAGACAATCACACAAATCTGTTTTATTGGAAATCAGATGACCGTGTTTATCATATTTCTTCAGAGTCCTATAAAATAGCAGAGGAACTTTGTTAGATTGTTAGAATATGAAGTAAAAAGTAAAAATGCACTGCAAAGCAAAAAAAAAAATCTCCAGAATTCCGCTATGATACTATTTTAATGTACAGATAAAAAACACTTTTATCTTTACCTCAGAAAGGAACGCAGCATTACAAGAGAATCTATTTAAAAAAGAAGGAAGAAAATTGCTTTGACAGATGGTTCCTCAGGACTGCTTAGCATGGGAATATTTTTTAACTCAGATAAACTATAAATGGCAGCAGTGATGTGCCAGATTGTGTGCTGTTAGGATATGCACTTTTTTAATATGAAAGCAATAATCCCCACTGGAAAAGAGAACTATTAGGATTCTGATCAGCTGCATAAGTCTTAAAAGCAGGGCATGCAGAGCAGCAAATTAAATTCTAATTAAGCAGAGGATTGCCAGATTGCTAATGTGGAAAACAGCCAGCCACATAGACCGGATAGCAAATTTAATTCCCATCGAAACTAACTAGAGATAAAAACTGGCATGTGGCTATAGTTTTGAAGACTGCATACAGGTAGTTGTTGACTTATGACTGGTCCCTTAACAACCATTCAAACTTATGACGGGCCCAGAATGGGTGCCAGCCAGTAAAGCACTTCTGACCATCATAAAATATCATGACATTCCCCCCCCGATCATGTGATCACATTTTAGACACCTGGCAACTAGCTCACAGCATCCTGTGATGACTTGACCATGATTTGTATCCTTTTTGCTGGCAAAAAAAAAAACCACCCATTCAGAAGAATGGGTTCTCATTTATAAGCAGGGTATTTACTTAATGATCACAATTTCACTTATTAGGGTTCCAGAATTGGTTCAAAACCTTTTAAGATTCCCATTTAGATGCAAAACTACATAGAACTATCGATCGGCATACTGAAGTTCACTTCTACACTGCTGAATGTTTTTTCTGTGGTTTCTTAGAAATGTTAAATAAAATACATAAGGACAAGAACAAAATCTATATGCAGCATTCCACAATAACTCTCCTAATTTACTCTTGTTCCTTAAATTTTCCTATGAAGAAAAAAATCTTCGGAATTTAGAAGAGAGATTCTGAATATGAAACAATTTGAAATTTTTTTGAAATCCAGAAAACTTTGCATACTATTAATGTTAATTGTATTTTATTGTAATATTCTCTCTCTGTGTGTATGTGCACACATGTGTGTGCATGCGTATGTATATGTGTATACATAATACACTAAATTTAGAACAATATTTGTATTTGTCTAGGCTCCACCCACTTGTAGTATGGTACATACTACTCCTCTCTATGACCAAATACAGCCTTCAGCTCTAAACCAATTTTACACCCTTAATCTACCAAATGACCTATAATTTAATACTGAGCAGATTTATTCTGTCTTAAATGCTTAAATAAGCGAATCTCATAATAGTCATAATTGTAGCAATCATGGTAATTATGGATAGATTGTATACCACTAACTGCAGTAGAACTTTCAAGAAGACATGCATTAGTCTGGAGCTTTAAGCATCTGATGGTAATTAAATAACCCTGCAAATTTCTATTTTCAAAGCTAATTTAAAATATAGGAAGAATATGGATATATCATCTTACTTCTTTGTAGTATTAAAACAATCCTGGTTTATCATTGACATACAGACTTTCTTTTGTTGTTCCCGAGTTTCTGGGTTGAAATCTGCCAGCAGAGGTCCTGGATTTTGAAATGCCAAGCATTTTAGCTGTCGTTCAATTTGTTGCTGTGAACAAACATGCTAGTGGTTACAGAGATAACATGTTCACTATTACGTTTATGAATTCAGCATTAAATGAAAACAGAAGCTTTAAAAAACCAGCAATTAAATTGCAAATCAGCAGTCTTTTTCACAGTAATTTCTGCTAAAACATAAACTCAAATTCCCTTTTAATTAATGCTGATTAAAGATTAAAAAATATAACATTGTAGCCCGTCTGTAATTTTGAATTATATGTGATCTATTAGTGAATCAAATTTGGTGAAGCCATCATTATTTATCTCCTGTGTAGCTCAAAGCAGAATGTCTATTTTTGGATTCTAGATAATCTATTCACCATGGATTGCAGATACTTCATCAGATGAATTTAGAGGAATGGACAAATTACATTAGATTCAATTTACCTGATCTGCTAAAAAGGCAGAAAGAACTCAACTCCTATTATTTCATTTGTAAAATAGCATTTTCAGCATAAGCTATCTATTTAGTCCATCTGAATTACATCATACTGAAGTAAGGTTAAGGATTCTAATAGCTAGCTGAGGCTGCTACTAACATGTCCCTCTCTGGTTCTGCACTGATTAGCAGGACTCTCCTACTGTGCCTGTAGTGGAAAAAAATGAACCTAACAAACAAAATGAAGACTTCCCCCCCCCGCCCCCCTGCCCCCCCTTGTATTTTAGATATAACCTAGGTAAAACCCAGTTCCTCTCTTTGCCTAAAAACCCCGCTCTGCCTGACAATAGAATTCACCACAGGAATGGGGACAAAACCTGCCCAATTTCCCACAACTGACCAGCCATTCAGATCCCTAGGATTTTCTGCCTTGTAGCCCTCAACTTCTATTTTAAAAAAGCTTTACTTTTCCATTGGTCGGGGATCCTTTTTTTCCTACAACATGCATCCAATAATCAATGCAATAACCATGGTTTTTCTCAGTGTTGTATTCCTTACTTTGGCAAAATTCCTCAACAGTGCCAAACACACACTCATATCTCACAAACAATACATTTTCCCATTTCACTTCGTAACCCTTGGGTGACAGGGGAAGAAGAAAACAAAGGGGAAGGGTTGATTTAAATTGTGTGGCCTCCATAGTCATGCTTACTGTGACTCAGTAGCAAGGTAGGGAGTGTTGCTGTCCTTACAAATTCAAGATAATGACTGATGGGTTCACCAGCTTCATTTTCATCCCTATCAACAAAAACACCACCTCCAATTGTTCTCGATAATGTATGGCAAGGTAGGGCTAAAGACTGTAGACATTCTCTCCTATTGGCCAGTCAGCCAGATTTTGAAAGTACTGTATTTATTTATTTCCTATGGGACTATCAATGTCCTGCCTATGTTCTTCAAAAAGTCCAAATGTCTTCTGGGAGATGGATTATTTCTGTGTCAAAAAAACAGACCAAATAAAAGGCTTTGTAGAGCAGATGTCTGGTCTTTGTCGAAGTCAAGCCTGAGTGACCATAGGGATCAACATCCAATGACAGGCTAAAAAGAGAACAAGTTCACAGCAGACTTCAGCAGCTGGACAGAGCTCTGAGGCATGGTAGCTGGTCTTTACTACAAGAATTGAGTTGTACCACTTCGACAGCAGAAAAACCAAAAGCAATGTTAGGCTGCTCCTGCAGCAAACAGGATGAAGTAATTATATGTTTCAATTAATATGTCCCTTAGAACATTAGCTTTTAGCTTTGTCGTGCAAAGGGTCTCAAAATCAACACCTGGCTACCTATGACTAAGAAACATATCTGTTTCAAATCCTAATGATTCACTACTATTCAGTGTAGGCAATATTTTTATATTATGTATATCTATATCAACAATAATTTTCATCATGCTCTTCTCTTTATGCAATGAGAAGCATTATGCAGAGTGCAGAAAAGTAAGAAAAGTAATGAGCCGAGGTGGCGCAGCAGTTAGAGTGCAGTACTGCAGGCCACTTTAGCTGACTGTGTTCAGCAGGTCAGCGGTTCAAATCTCACCGGCTCAAGGTTGACTCAGCCTTCCATCCTTCCGGGGTAGGTAAAATGAGGACCCAGATTGTTGGGGGCAATGTAAATATATATATATATATATATATATATATATATATATATATATATATATATATATATGTAGGTCTTTGGTTGTTCGGGTTTTCTCCCGCGTAAAATTGGAAGTGTCTTGGCGACGTTTCGACGAAGTCCCATTCGTCATCTTCAGGCTGGTGTTTTCAGCTTCGTGCTTTGAGCAGCAATGTGTGGTCTTAGCTGTTTCTTCCTTTTAACTGCCAGTGGGGGTATGAACTGATTGGGTGGGAGCTTGGCTGTGTTCTGATTGGGTGGAGGTGTGTTCTGAATGGTTAGGGGCTTGGCTGTGCTCTGATTGGCTGGGGGAGTGTTCTGTTTGGTTGTGCTCAGGTTAGTCTGAGTTGCAGAGGGGTTTAAGATTTTGGGCTGCCTTGCTATTTTTTGGCTTCGCGTTCGTGGTCGTGCCTCCTCTTCATGGAGGGTGTCAGTTTGCTTCATGTATGGATTGGAGGGGTTTAAAGTGGCTAATGATGCAGCTGTGGTCTGGCTTCTGGTTTGTGGTCGTGCCTCGTCATCGGTGTGGCTTTGGGTTTGTTTTTTGCGTGGATGTGTGGTGGTGACATCCTGTGTGGTTTTTGTGAGTGTGGGTCTGGTATCATTTTTTGTGTTAGGGAGTCGTTTGTCAATAAGGGCGGGTTTCCAAATGGCTGGTAGGCGGGAGGTATCATCTCGCTTGTTCATGCTGTGTGGGCGTTTTTCTATCTCGATGGCTTCTCTGATTATTCTGTTATTAAAATGTTCACTTTTGGCAATGGTTCTGGTATTTTTAAAGTCAATTTCATGTCCTGTGGCTTTAAGGTGTTGGACCAGGGAAGATGTTGGTTCCTCTTTTTTGACTGAGTTCTTATGTTCTTCAATGCGTGCACTTATTCTTCTGTTGGTTTGTCCGATGTATGTGGTGGGACAAGTGGTGCATGGGATTTCGTATACTCCTTGATTTTCTAATTCAATTTTATCTTTGGGGTTTCTAAGGATGGTGGATATTTTTCTGTTTGTGCAGAATGCTGTTTTGATGTTGTGTTTATGGAGGATCTTACTGATTCTTTCTGTGGTGCCTTTTATGTATGGGAGGAGGGCTTTGCCGTTTTCTTGTTCTTTGTCTTGGATTTTAGTGGGGGTTTCTTTTTGGATTAGGTTTGTAATCTTATTTCTATGGAATCCATTGGATGTTAGTACATTGGTGAGAGTGTGTAGTTCGGGTTTTAGGTGTTGTTCGTCAGCTAAGCGTTTTGTTCTGGAGATGAGTGTCTTGGCTACAGAGTTGATCTGTGCTGGGTGGTGGTGTGAGAGAGCGTGCAGATAGCGGTTTGTGTGTGTTTTCTTCTGGTAGATGGTGTGTCCTAGGGAGCCATTGGATTTCTTGTAGACTAAGACATCCAGGAAGGGAAGTTGGTTGTTAGTTTCTGTTTCCATGGTGAACTGTATTTTGGGGTGTTGTTGAGGTTTGTGAGGAAGTTGTCCAGTTTTTCTTTCCCATGTGGCTAGATTATTGACAAACGACTCCCTAACACAAAAAATGATACCAGACCCACACTCACAAAAACCACACAGGATGTCACCACCACACATCCACGCAAAAAACAAACCCAAAGCCACACCGATGACGAGGCACGACCACAAACCAGAAGCCAGACCACAGCTGCATCATTAGCCACTTTAAACCCCTCCAATCCATACATGAAGCAAACTGACACCCTCCATGAAGAGGAGGCACGACCACGAACGCGAAGCCAAAAAATAGCAAGGCAGCCCAAAATCTTAAACCCCTCTGCAACTCAGACTAACCTGAGCACAACCAAACAGAACACTCCCCCAGCCAATCAGAGCACAGCCAAGCCCCTAACCATTCAGAACACACCTCCACCCAATCAGAACACAGCCAAGCTCCCACCCAATCAGTTCATACCCCCACTGGCAGTTAAAAGGAAGAAACAGCTAAGACCACACATTGCTGCTCAAAGCACGAAGCTGAAAACACCAGCCTGAAGATGACGAATGGGACTTCGTCGAAACGTCGCCAAGACACTTCCAATTTTACGCGGGAGAAAACCCGAACAACCAAAGACCTACATACAAATACCCGCGAAAACCTCAGAAAACAATATATATATGATATATATATATATATATATATATATATATATATATATATATATTGCTTACTGGTGTACACCGCTTAGAGAGTGCTTGCACTTAAAGCGGTATATAAGTCTCACAAATAAATAAATAAATAAATAAATAAGAAACAGTAAACTAAAAAAAGAAAGGCATGCTTTTTTTAAAAAAAGAAACATAGCTAAATGTAATTTATTTCAGTATCATTCACACCACTCAATACTTTTCTATCCTTGCAAATCATGTTTGCTACCATCGTGTTCATATACCATTTCATATACTGCCTTTTGTTCTTAATTTCTCTCTTTGTTTCTGAAGATCATCAACCCCATCCATGATTTCCTCAGTCTTTCCCTTTCCTTTTCATTCATCCTGTCTCCAGATTTTGTTTTTTGTTTTATTTAATGTTCCTTTGTTCTATCTGTGTGAAACTACTTCAGCATACTTCTTTCACTCACTTTTCTATTAAACATTTATTCCTCTGACACTCCAAGTCACAACGTTTTATAATCTATGCTCATTATCAAATGGGCCTATAGCAGTGGTGCGAACTTATGGCATGGGTGCCAGAGGCAGCACTCGGAGCCCTCTCTGTGGGCACATGTTCCATTGCCTCAGCCTCACCTCCCCCCATGACCCCTCCTCTCCAGCAGCCCTCCTGAAAGAGAGTCACCCCTGAGCATGGCCCACGCGGAGCAGCTCAGCCAAGGACATGGCAGCCAGGCAGCATAGATAAGACTCTTCCCTCACACCCCATCGTGCACAGTTGATGCTGCAGGGCGCGGGTAGAAGGCATGACTGCCATAGCGCTGCTGGGCTGCCTGGGCAATCTGCGGCAGGCCCTGGAGGAGGTGAGTGGCCCTGCGGGAAGGTGGGGTGAGGGATGGAGGCAGGACAGGAGCGGGGCAGGGGGTGGAGCAGGAGCAGGGCCAGTTTTTGGGCACTCAGTCTCTAAAAGGTTCACCATCACTGGCCTATAGTTTTGTACTTCCATGCCCCATCCTGGCACTGATCCATCAGGACTTTTATATAACATTTATTAGTGATATATAGACCACATTACCACTCTTAGTGGAACTGATCCTATACTGGGCAGTTTTGACACATGCAGGAGCAATCAAAGACCATTTTTATACCAAGTATGCTCACATTATCATATGCAAGGTAAGATTTCTAATTCAGAGAATAATTTGCAACTAGCATAGTGTTATCAGCATCCCACTAATTGAGCTACACAGAACATACTGACACACTCATGATACTTTATGAGATTTCAT
Source organism: Crotalus tigris (assembly GCF_016545835.1). Lineage (NCBI taxonomy): Eukaryota > Metazoa > Chordata > Lepidosauria > Squamata > Viperidae > Crotalus > Crotalus tigris. The sequence continues at coordinate 18,553 of NW_024096476.1, read as the reverse complement.
GATACTTCCTGATATATAATCTAAAGATTCTCCAAAACATCACATTATAATTATTCACAGAACAAAAGGAAAAATGCTGAATACATCGGAGGTAAACCAAGCATAATTTATAGTGGATCAATTTTAAATTGCCAAAAGATATTTCTGCCTCTGACCATTGCTCTCATAAAATTACTCTTTCTTAGCATCAAGAATTATACTTTGCTCAGCAACAAGGGATCCACCATCCACTCTAGCCCAAGCCCTGTGGGAAGAACCAGATATTATTGATTCATTTAAATGTCAGAATGGAGGCGGTACAAACCTCAGTGAGGATTTTGTTCCAGAAGGCAAACACCACAGCAAAGGAGCCTTACTTCTCTATCTGGCATGTCCTGCTGCAGCTAAACATTTGCTATCATAGAGAAAGACTCCATATCTGAGCAAGTTTATACAGCATATGGGAGATCAACCTGCATCACAGTTATTCAGGTCTTAGGACACATTTACTTGTACATGTTTGAGACTTTAAAAATAAGCCAGAAATAAAATGAAGCTTGCCTCAGGCAATTTATGCACCCAGCATTGTATGATTGAAGCAATAAACCTCAAAGTGTTCCAGCAGAAGTCTTTCTATGCTCATGTACTGTCTAATATACAGCATTACTCAAACTCAGAGTGCTTATTGTCTCCTGGTAAAAATGAAGTCTGACTGGAGAAATTATTATTCTACCTACCAGGTAAGGGTTGAATGCCTTGTCCTTGCAATTTATATAAGATAGACATTTCAGAAACTTCACAGGTAGTAGTTCACATAGTGTGCTAATCCATAATTGTAGCAGTATGTGGGAATGACCTTGAGAGAAGGGGTGAAGAGATGCTGCCTAGGAAATAATCAGATAAGAGAGGACATAGCCTGAAGCTGCATAATGGCTAGAGAAAGAAACTCAGAAAGAAACCTCCTTAATCTCTCAGGCTATAAAAGAGATGGTGGGAGATTTATATTAGCAGACTTGCAAGATTCTGTTAATGTACCTTTACAATAAAGTAGAATTAGTTAATCTGTTTGTGCTAATTCTCTGTTAGCAGACAAACACAGCTTATAAGCATAGGCATAGCTTTTCTAGGACGGATATTTTAATCCTAGTTATCTTGTCATGCTGCCTACGCTGTTAATAAATTTTTGGATAGAGGAATCTTGCAACCCATAAGTAAATAGTGCATTTATTCAACATTTGGTGGGATAGCTCAGAAAAATAGAGGCAATTTGTCTGTGTTAAATAGTGGAAGTGGGTAAGTGTGCATACTACACCTTACTATGTTTTTCTCAGACCATGTTCATTTGGAGTATAAATATATTAATGCATTTTACTAATTATTCAATATGCAAAAGAACCTGCTTTAGAAGTTACAGCTCTTTCCAGTCATCTGTAAATCAAACTTACAGGGATATTATGGCTGTTTCAAGGAAATTGTGCAGGTGCCGGGTAAACAGCAATCCTGTTCTGTCCAGCTTTGTAAATAGGAGGCACTGGACAGAGATGCTAGGGAATTGGATGATATTTTTTGGGAAAATAAGTTCTATCTGAAGATTTATCAATTGTTTGTCAGTGGTTTTAGAGAAATGAATGAAAGATTCAGGAGCAATAGAATATTTAGATGGTTATTGTTATGTCCCGAGCCTTGCAAACGGGCTCGGGGCGTTTGCAGACAGTCCCGGGCAGGTGCAAGCTGCCCGGGACCAGACAGGCTGTCGCCAGCGCCTGTGCACATGCGCGGGTGCTGGCACGGGAAAAGTAACACATTGACCCGGGAATTGCCTATATAAGAGGCTGGGAGCTTTTGGGCGTTGCTGAAGCCTTCACCTGTAAGCTGAACACAGAATAAAAGGAAACCTGAGAACTACAACTGCTTCTCGTGTCTGCTTTTCGCCAAGGACTCAACACTGGCGACGAAGGTGGGATGCCTTACATCGCCTGGAAAGGAAGAAGTGTAAGCTTACCCAAGTGAGTCCTGAGCGGCGGAACGGCATTGACTCGGCAGCTACCCGCCAATCCAGTACGCATTCGGGGGTAGGCTGGCTGATAGACCCGTCTCCTGAAAATGGCAAAGGTTGGAAGGCTTTCGGAATTCGACGTCTCACATCCAGAGCGGTGGGAGTCCTATGTAGCCAGGGTGGAAAACTACCTCAAGGTGAAACAAGTGAGGGAAGATAGCTTGAAGGCTGCCACCCTGCTTTGTGTCTGCGGTCAAGACGCCTTCGAAATCGCAGAGAACCTTGCAGCACCTGTCCCATTAGAGTCTGTCAGCTACGCAGATCTAAAGAAGCTATTGAAGGAGCACTTCCAGACCAAGATGTCCGTCATCGCATGGCGCCACATCTTCGAGCAGAGGGATCAACGATCCGGAGAGTCGGCCAAAGAATACATTGCCGCATTGAGGAAGGCCGCCAAGCACTGCGAGTTCAAGGACCTCGAAGAACGACTGAGGGACCGATTCGTGTGCAGCTTAAGGCATTGAGATCTACAACAGAGGCTTTTCGCCAAAGAAGACTTGTCCTTCCAAGATGCCTTAAGGGAGGTCACCACAGAAGAAGCAGCAGGCGGCGCCGTCAAAAACATGCGGCCGATCAGGAACAGTCCAAATGTTGCATCCGTGCACCAAGAGGACGTCCAAGGGAACTCCGAGGAGGATCCGGACGAGGAAGTCGACCGTCTCCACCCCACGAAGGAAGAGAATCAGAAAGGAAGCTCTGCAGCTCCCCTCAAGTGCATTGGCTGTGGAGATCGCCACAGGAGAACCGACTGCAAGTTCCGCTCCGCTATCTGCCGGGCGTGCGGGAAACAAGGACATATTGCAGCTGTGTGTCTGGGCCGACGAAAGGTACAACCTCAGGAAGAACCGCGCCTGAAAGGTACCAGGGTCCCCAGCCAGAATAGGGTAGGTTTTTGCGCTTCGCGAAGAAGCATCTTCAGGACAGGCACACACAAGCCCATCAAGAAAAAGCTGTCACTCAAGGTGAAGCTACAAGGGGTTCCATTAACTATGGAACTAGACACGGGGTCTGCCCTTTCAATCATATCCTTACATACATTTAGGAAGATTTGTTCCGGCAGTGGAACTCAGGCTAAATTAAGGCCTTCTGACATTGTGTTAACAGACTTTCAAAATTCGAGAGTGTGTGTTAAGGGGGAGGCCACCCTTAACGTACAGTATAAGAATTTTGAAGGTCCACTAGACCTATTAGTAGTAGGGGGTGAACGAACGAGTCTCATAGGACTCGATTGGTTTGAAGCCTTGGGGATACACGTCACGGGGCTCAACAGCTTACAAACACTCGACCTACAGGAAGTCTGCAAAGAATTTGCAGATGTCTTCAGCCCCCAGCTGGGCACATTCAAGGGACCCCCTGTGTCCTTAAAACTAGACCCCACTGTCACTCCCATTAGAATTAAAGCAAGAAGGGTTCCTTTTGCTTTAAAGAGTAAAATTGACACGGAGTTAGACAAACTGATCCAACAGGGAATCCTAGAACCTGTTGATTCCAGCCCTTGGGAGACCCCCATTGTCACGCCTCTAAAGGCAAATGGGGACATTCGCATTTGTGCTGACTACAAATGCACTCTTAATAAGGCATTGCAGCAACATGCCTATCCTGTTCCTGTGGTCAGTCATATTCTGGCCTCCCTCAAGGGGGGGCGCGTTTTTGCAAAGCTTGACCTAGCTCAAGCGTATCAACAGCTGCCTGTTGATGATGATGCTGCTATAGCTCAGACTATTGTGACCCACAGGGGAGCCTTTAAGGTAAAAAGGCTACAGTTTGGAGTGAATGTCGCTCCTGGGATTTTCCAAAGCGTAATGGAAAACACACTACGGGGCATACCGGGGGTTTGCCCCTACTTTGATGATGTCTTAATTGCAGGAGACTCCACACACATTCTAGCTGAAAGGCTAAGGGCTGTTCTGTTAAGGTTCAGGAAAACAGGCCTCAAGCTCAAAAAAGACAAATGCAAAATTGGGGTGCCTTCTACTGAATTTCTGGGGTTCAAAATTGATGCTGCTGGGATTCACCCTGCTGAATCCAAACTAACTGCCATTTTAGAAGCACCTAGGCCAAAGTCTAAGGCCGAACTTCAGGCCTTTCTGGGCCTCCTGAATTTCTACAATTCCTTTCTTCCACATAAAGCTAGTGTAGCTGAGCCTCTTCACAGGCTATTAGACAAACAAGCAGTGTGGCAGTGGTCACAAACACATGAGGCTAGTTTCAATGAGGTCAAGGCCTTACTCACTTCTAACAGTGTACTTGCACACTTCAATGAGTCCCTTCCTGTGTGCATCGCTTGTGATGCTTCCCCTTACGGGGTAGGAGCCGTCCTGAGCCACCTCAGGTCTGATGGAACTCAGGTTCCTGTTGCATATTACTCCAGAACACTGTCTTCTGCTGAGCGCAACTACGCTCAGATAGACAGGGAGGCTCTGGCTGTTGTTGCTGGAATTAAAAAATTCCATGATTTCTTGTATGGCAGGCATTTCATGGTCTTCACTGACCATAAGCCTCTGCTGGGACTGTTTACCACACGTAAACAAACTCCCCAAATCATTTCCCCTAGAATGCTTAGGTGGTCTATTTTTCTGTCTGCATATGATTTTTCCTTACTCCACAAGCCTGGGAAGGAAATGGGCCATGCTGATGGCCTCAGTAGATTGCCCCTGCCAGTAGTAGAAGCTGACCCTGCGCCAGCTGTCAACATTCTATCCATCCAAGCCTTGCCCGAGTCCCCTCTGAATGCCAGGGATGTTGCTGCTGAAACAGGCACGGATCACACACTTTCACGTGTCCTTTCTTGGGTTTTGTCTGGATGGCCTGAGCACTGCCCTAGTCCTGAGTTTCAGAGTTTCTGGTCCAAAAGGAACGAGTTGTCCACTTCTCAGGGTTGTCTGCTTTGGGGAAACAGAGTTGTCATTCCCACCTCAATGAGGACTAGGATCTTAGAGTCCCTCCACGAGGGTCATCCTGGCATTGTTCGCATGAAGGCCCTTGCGCGCAGCCACTTGTGGTGGCCTGGTTTAGATAAGGACATTGAGGCTAAGGTGCATGCATGCCACCTGTGCCAGCGCTCTCGCCCAGAGATGCCCCAAGCTCCTGTGCATAGATGGGAGGATACACAGTCCCCATGGTCTAGGGTGCACATTGACTACGCTGGGCCCTTTCAGGGCCAGTTCTTCTTGGTCCTCGTTGACAGTCATTCAAAATGGCTTGAGGTTGTACCTGTCTCATCCACCACCACTGCAAAGACTATTCAGGTACTGAGGGGGATTTTTGCTGCACACGGGCTCCAAGATGTCATCGTGTCTGACAACGGCCCTCAATTTACTTCCTCCGAATTCCAAGCTTTCTTACAGGCTAACATGATTCGTCATGCCACGTCTGCACCCTTCCACCCGTCCACCAACGGTATGGCTGAACGCATGGTCCACATCACAAAGGACGCCTTGAAAAGACTCACCTATGGGGACTGGCATCACAGGTTGGCTGACTTTCTCCTTTCTTACCACACCACACCGTCCACTTCTACAGGGAGAAGCCCAGCTGAACTTCGCTGGGGGCGCAAACTTACTACGAAGCTGACCAGTTGCATCCGGACAGACTGCCTTCATCTACTTCACATCCTAGGGCATCTAGACAACTACTTGTGGGTGCCCCGGTTTGGACTCGCAATTACGGGCCTGGTCATACATGGGTCCCCGCTTCTATTTCCAAGGTCACAGGTCCTCTATCCTACAAGGTAGCCCTGGACAACGGTCGTGTCCTGCGTCGGCACATCGACCAACTCCGCCCTAGGCGGGATCTTTCAGATGAGACTCCTGGGTCTTTTCCAGGGGGGGAGGGGGACCCTTTAGAGCAAAGGGAGGAGCACGAGCTGCTGCCCACCTCCAATGATGGAGCCACAAACGGCCCATTCCAAGATTCCGCGAGTGCCCCAAACAGGAATTCTAAGAGCCTATCCAACTACCAGGCGTTCACGCCTACTCCAGCCAGGGAGTCACCCCGGGGGTACAATCACTATTCACCTGCACAGCACAGTACTCCAGTCAGGGAGGATACCCGGGAGCATCCCAATAAATCATACCCCGCAAGAGAGCTGGCACATAATCCCCAGAGTTGGCCTGACCTTACCCCAAGTCATACAGGGGGTCAAACATATAGGGAGGTGGTCGAGGAACCAAGTCCCGACCGCAACACCTCTAGCCCAAATCAGGGAGTAACTGAGTTTGGGGAAGGTACAGAAACGCACACGAGCCCGGACACAGAACGGGGTTTAGGGAATGGACAGCCTCCTGACAGGTCTTGGACGGACCTAGGAGATTCTACAGAGACGCCCAGCAGTGGCTATCACTTCAAGGGGCCCGAGGGCCTACAGCTAGGCAGGTCAACCAGGTCACAAAGTGACAGAAGCCCTGGCCTGACGAGCCCGGTGGGCGAGCAAGCAGGCCAGGCATTGGGGCACAGTCCTTGGAAGACACCAAGGCAAGATAAGGAGAACAGGTTCACGTCTCCCTTCAGTCAGGGTACACCTGTCAGAAACCCAGAGCTGAGAAGGTCACAGAGAGCAAGGAAATCTCCTAAGTACTTAGAGGATTACATAACATTGCTTGCTAAACAAAAGCCAGTAAACAGTAGGAGCACTGGGGAGTAGAACACTGCATCAAGAAATAATTGTATGTTGGTAGTAGTCTTAGCCCGGGGGAAAGGGGTGTTATGTCCTGAGCCTTGCAAACGGGCTCGGGGCGTTTGCAAGCAGTCCCGGGCAGGTGCAAGCTGCCTGGGACCAGACAGGCTGTCGCCAGCACCTGTGCGCATGCGCGGGTGCTGGCGCAGGAAAAGTAACACATTGACCCGGGAATTGCCTATATAAGAGGCTGGGAGCTTTTGGGCGTTGCTGAAGCCTTCACCTGTAAGCTGAACACAGAATAAAAGGAAACCTGAGAACTACAACTGCTTCTCGTGTCTGCTTTTCGCCAAGGACTCAACAGTTATCATAAGCATATCAGGAGCTAACAGGTGCTAAAGTAAGGGCAGTAATAGATGGGATGCCATAGAATGCTGTAACCCAGTGTTTCTCAACCATGTATCTTAATTGCCAAGGTTGATAAACATTGCTTTAATCAGATTTTGGAAGTGGCCATGGCATAGGACAGAGGTAGGCAATCTTGGCTCTTTTATGGCTCGTGGACTTCCACTCCCAGAATTCCTGAGCCAGCATGGCTCAGCTTCGAAACCTCTCCCTTTCCGCTCAGCATGGCTGACTCAGGAATTCTGGGAGTTGAAGTCTATGAATCATAAAAAAGCCAAGGTTGCCTATCCCTGGCACAGGAGAAAGTGCATGCTGATAAGGTGGTATATGTCATAAGATGGTATATGTCAGTGATGGCGAACCTTTTAGAGACCAAGTGCCCAAACTGCAACCCAAAACCCACTTATGCATCGTCGGGTGCCGGGTGGGTGTGGCCATTGGGTGGGTGTGGCTGCGGTGGTAATGCAGACTGGGTGGGACTAAAAAGTTCAATTAATTCCAACTTTGCAAGATCTTTTTTTTTCCCGCAAGAAGTTGAAATTGACTGATTGTTTGAACATATTTTTTTTTGCACATGGTGGCAGAGGCCTAAAGCGAAAAGGTTTTATAAAACCCAGCTGAAGACATAGGACTGGGGCGAAGGCACGTGTGCCCACAGAGAGGGCTCTGAGTGCCACCTCTGGCACCCATGCCATAGGTTCGCCACCACTGGTATATGTGGTACCCAGGCTATTCCCTGCATATGCAAAAATATCAATAAGTATTGTTGACCAAAGGTAGCTGTGACTTGGGTTCTCTGGGAATTGATTGGGCACCCACCAATATCGATCTACCTGTCTATCTATTTGTCTGTCTGCCTTTCTATCTATCTAGCTTGGGATTTCTATTTTGTCCTGCTATTTGCTCAAGTGGTTTTATGCTGTACCAGTATAAAGTGCTGCCCAACTAGATTTTGCCTGCAGGGGAAAAGCTAGTAAAGAGAACGCAGAAAATAATACTAAACACCAGGGGAAAGAAAAACTAATGCTAAAATAGCCTGAACAGGAACAGCTACAAAAGCTCCAGATCAGGTATCCAAAAGCTACTTTCTTTCTTTATTCTTTTTATTTGCAGCACACTTGGAATGGCTTCCTACTCAAAGCTCTTCAGTTGCAAAATACTCCTATAAATTAAAGCTACACAGTGTTCAGGAAATGGCACCCTCGCTTTATGAATAATTACATGGGCCTTGAATGGAGAACAAGATAAGAATGAGATAATTCGGATCATTCTAAGAACCCCTTGGCGGGGGAGAGGACAAAAGAAAAAGAAAAACTGTTTGTCTTTGTCTTGCACTATAGTCAGGCAATAGACCAGAAGGCCTAAAAGAAATTTATGTCATTCCATGGATGGCACTGAATCAAGGTGTATGCAGAGAGTAGAATTGTATTAACTTATCTCACGTCAACATGACAAATCTACAGCAAAAGGCTGCTTTTGCAATACCATCTGAAATTGGTAGTAGCTGCAGAAAAAATAATAATTTGTGGTACTGCAGCTGAAGACACTGGAGCAAAAGCTAAAGATAAATAAGGAGATTGCAATTTTGAATGGTTCATGTTTGCATTACCATCCCCAAACAATATTTTCTGTTCCTTTTATTTTTCTAACTGCACGAGCTAGGATGGTCTCTATTTTTCTGACTTTTTTTTAAACATAAAAATGTTTTAATTCTTATAAAATAAGGGAATGGTTGAAAAATATAGCTAAAATGAATTCTTGTTTTCAATTAATAAATGCCAGAATAGATTTCAGCCAACCTGAAGAGCTTTATCAATTAGCTCTAATAATGTAGAAATATATATATATATATAAATAGAACTTTAGTATTAGAAATACATTAACATTAACTCAAGTATGGCAAAGAAACATTTCCAAAATTACATAAGCAACATGTCAGAGGAAATGGATAAAATGGATAAAAACCATCCATGTCTAAGACTTTGGACTTAAAGCATGGAAAAAATAAGATAGATGGTCTAGAACACTATTTCATAAACAGACATCCCATTAACTTTGACAGAAGTTCAAAAGAAAGAGATGGAGAATGAATGCACACTTCTTCCTCTCTTCTCAGCAATATTTAGCTCTGTGTATACTACATAGATTGTTATGTCAGCTCTTGTTGTTGTTGTGTTGTTAATTGCGAAGTCGTGTCTGACCCATCGCTACCCCATGGACAACATTCCTCCAGGTCTTCCTGTCCTCTACCATCTTCTGGAGTCCATTTAAGTTCACACCTACTGCTTCAGTGACTCCATCCAGCCATCTCATTCTCTGTCGTCCCCTTCTTCTATTGCCCTCAATCTTTCCCAGCATTAGGCCCTTCTCCAGTGAGTCCTTCCTTCTCATTAGGTGGCCAAAGTATTTGAGTTTCAACTTCAGGATCTGGCCTTCTAAAGAGCAGTCGGGGTTGATCTCTTCTAGGACTGACCGGTTTGAACGTCTTGCAGTCCAAGGGACTCGCAGGAGTCTTCTCCAGCACCATAGTTCAAAGGCCTCAATTCTTTGGCGCTCAGCCTTTCTTATGGTCCAACTTTCACAGCCATACATTGCAACTGGGAAAACCATGGCCTGGACTATACGCACTTTTGTTGGCAGGGTGATGTCTCTGCTTTTTAGTATGCTGTCTAGATTTGCCGTAGCTTTCCTCCCCAGGAGCAAGCGTCTTTTAATTTCTTGGCTGCAGTCCCCATCTGAGGTGATCTTGGAGCCCAGAAAAATAAAATCTGTCACTACCTCCATTTCTTCCCCATCTATTTGCCAGGAATTGAGAGGGCCGGATGCCATGATTTTGGTTTTTTTAATGGTTTTCTTAATGTGAGCTCTTGTACATGAGACTAAATATTTAACAGCAATATCCAGGGAGGAAAAACCATTTTAATCTTAAGAATATTATCATAAAAATACCATTAAATAAATATGGCTCAGAAGATTCCATAATGCTTTCAAATGGATATACAAGTTGACTATATGTAGGTATTTTTCATCTGCTATATGATATGACATATATTTATTTTACACTTTGATTTGTTGTTGTTAATTGCGAAGTCGTGTCCGACCCATCGCGACCCCATGGACAACGTTCCTCCAGGTCTTCCTGTCCTCTACCATCTTCTGGAGTCCATTTAAGTTCACACCTACTGCTTCAGTGACTCCATCCAGCCATCTCATTCTCTGTCGTCCCCTTCTTCTATTGCCCTCAATCTTTCCCAGCATTAGGCCCTTTTCCAGTGAGTCCTTCCTTCTCATTAGGTGGCCAAAGTAGTTGAGTTTCAACTTCAGGATCTGGCCTTCTAAAGAGCAGTCAGGGTTGATCTCTTCTAGGACTGACCAGTTTGAACACCTTGCAGTCCAAGGGACTCACAGGAGTCTTCTCCAGCACCATAGTTCAAAGGCCTCAATTCTTTGGCGCTCAGCCTTTCTTATGGTCAACTTTCACATCCATACATTGCAACTGGGAAAACCATGGCCTTGACTCTACGCACTTTTGTTGGCAGGGTGATGTCTCTGCTTTTTAGTATGCTGTCTAGATTTGCCATAGCTTTCCTCCCCAGGAGCAAGCGTCTTTAATTTCTTGGCTGCAGTCCACACCTGAGGTGATCTTGGAGCCCAGAAAAATAAAATCTGTCACTACCTCCATTTCTTCCCCATCTATTTGCCAGGACTTGAGAGGGCCGGATGCCATGATTTTGGTTTTCTTAATGTTGAGTTTCAAGCCAACCTTTGCACTCTCCTTCTTCACCCGCATCAAGAGGCTCTTTAGTTCCTCTTCACTTTCTGCCATTAGAATGGTATCATCTGCATATCTTAGGTTGTTGATATTTCTCCCAGCAATCTTAATTCCAACTTTTGATTCATCTAGCCTTGCCTTTCTCATGATGTGCTCTGCATATAAGTTAAATAGGCAGGGTGACAGTATACAGCCTTGCCGGACTCCTTTTCCAATTTTGAACCAATCAGTGGTTCCATGTCCAGTTCTCACTTTGATAAGATACTTTAATAAATGAAAATAACTTAAGAGTATTTATGTATCTCAGATTTCTATGCATTTCAGTTTTATTACGTATGACAGTATTGTACATACATTTCACAGAATACTTTTATCAGCAGTTGCTAATTTTAAAATCACAGTAAGTTTATAGGCTAGTGCTTTATATATTACAATATTAATGAAATATTTTTCTGACTTTTATCTTAGACCTTTTGTGAGCTGTGGGTATGTTAAGAGATAAAAAAATAGGACAGAGTCTTGACCACCAGAAAGGAGATGTAGATAAAAGGCTTTGGTCAGACTTAAATTGTGCAGCTCTCGCTTAGTGACTCAGTATTGTAGGGTATATAAATGGAGCTAAAAAGTTAGCATCAGAAGAGATTTATACATCACAGCCTCAGCCCAGCTTGTGAACATTTGGACACTCTTTGTTTTCTTGCACCAATAATTGCAGAATGATCTGAACACCACAATGGATGCACACACTAAGGAAGTCTGAAATGAAGCATATGTTCTGGTGCAATCTTATCTAAATGAACAAACATTATCTCTAAGAATATGGGTAAACTATTTGTGGGCTGAGCAATGGAAGCACTTTGTATGAAAATATGTAGCCAATGCCCCACAACTATTCAACTACATATTAGGAAGTATATTTATATCAATACCAAATTCCAGGAAAAAAAATGTCCAGAGATTCGTAACAGAAAAGGATAACCTATGAATGAAAAGCAAGACCTATTTTTTTATCTTTAAATGTGAATTACAAAACATTTTCTGCAAGTTATAAACACTTTGGAGATTTCTGAAGTTGTACCTGTTGTTTTTGCTCCAAGGTCATCTCCTTAGTGCATGCGCTGCTCCCTCCTGCCAATTCCCCTGCTGCAGATGGGGCCTCCGAAGGACATGGGCCTTCTAAGCAATCACCCATTTTAAAAGGTATGCAAAACCTGCAATGAGAAATCCACAAATAATGGATGTATAACTTTATCAGGGAAAATGCCAAGATTTTGGACTGTTTAATTGAATGCCTTGATAATATCCGTAGGTGAAGCATTTTCAGCCCAACATTTCTTTAAAGCAGTGGCCCCCAATCTTCGGGACACTAGGGACTGTGAAGTGAAGAAAGATTTTTTCACAGACCGGAAGGGGCGTGGTTTCATGTGCTGCCTGCACCCCACAGATGGGGCTTCATTTGTTTGCCCGGCCCAGTTTCTAGCACACTACAGCCCAGTCCTGGTCCATGGACCGGGGGCTGGGGACCCCTGCTTTAAAGAACCAAACTTCAGCTTGGTTTTAAGGCAGAGGTGTGACAGTTGTTACATTAGCGTGTAGGTTCTGCTACAGTCTGGCCAGTAGTTGCGATGATTGGATTTGTAGTCTAATAACAACTGGTCCAGTAGTCCTCAAACTATGACTACATTGAGACCAAAATTTTTGTTGCTAAGCAAGATATTTGTTATGTGATTTTTTCCGCATTTTATGACTTTTCTTGCTACAGTTATTGAGTGAATCCATGCAGCTGTTAAATTAGTAACAGAGTTGATAAATAAATCTGGCTTTCCCTTTGATTTTGCTTATCAGAAGGTCGCAAAAGGTGACTACATGACCCTGGGACACCACGACTGTCATAAATATAAGTTCAGTTGCCAAGCATCCAAATTTTGATCTTGTGACCACAGGGATGTTGCAGCAGTTTTAAGTGTGAAAAATGGTCATTTTTTTTCAGTGCTGTTGTAACTTTGAACAGTCATTAAATAAACAGTCGCTATTTTAGACAGCAACGCTCATCAATAATCCCAAGAACAAAACATTACAAGATTCAGTTTTTGATCACTGGCATTTGTTAAGATATTTTTTTTTACTGTTGTATAGCTAAATACTTTATATCACACGGCCTTTTGCTGTCATTATTCTGTATACCATTCAAACTCTTTGAAAGTAAAACCTGATTGGGAATATGTATATGTACATTGATTTGGAAAGAAACAAATGAAGAAATTATAGAGTAGAATAAAATGCCATGTGATTATATTTTTATACACAATTAGCTTTAAATTGATTGTCCCATAAGAGGCAAGTTTAAGTGGCCATTTTAACAAGTGCTACATTTCCATTTTAAAACTTCCTACATAACAGTTTGGTAATTAATCCATTGTGAATCTGGCTTCCCCATTGACTTTGCTTATCAGAAGTTTGCAAAAACTGATCACATAATGCCAGACACTGCAACTGTCATAAATATGAACCAGTTGCCAAACCATTTGAATTTTAATCACACAACTATGGGGATGCTGCAATGAACATAAGTATGAAAAACAGTCATAAGTCACTTTTTTCAATGCCATTCCAACTTTGAACAGCCACTAAACAAACTGTTGTAAATTGAGAACTACCTGTACATTATTAGGCCTGATGTTAGGCCTACACCAGTGTTTCTCCACCTTAGCAGTTTGAAGAAGTGTGGATGTCATCTTCAAGCTATGCTGGCTGAGGAATTCTGGGAGTTGAAGTTCACACATCTTCAAACTGCCAAGGTGGAGAAAAACTGGCCTACACTACTATACAAAAAAAAAATACCATAACAAGTGTTATGTCCCGAGCCTTGCAAACGGCTCGGGCGTTTGCAGGCAGTCCCGGGCAGGTGCAAAGCTGCCCGGGACCAGACAGGCTGTCGCCAGCGCCGTGCGCATGCGCGTGTGCTGGCGCGGGAAAAGTAACCCATTTACCCGGGAGTTGCCTATATAAGAGGCTGTGAGGCGTTTGGGCTGAGCTGAAGCCATCTTCCTGTAAGCTGAACGCTGAATAAAAGAACCTGAGAACTCCAGCTGCTTCTCGTGTCTGTTTTCCCGCCAAGGACGCAACACTGGCGACGAAGGTGGGATGCCTTGCACTACCTGGAAAGGAAAAAGTGTAAGCTTACCCAAGGAGTCCTGAGCGGCGGAAGAGGAACGGTGTTGACTCAGCAGCTGCCCGCCAATCCAGTGCGCATTCGGGGGTAGGCTGGCTGATAGACCCGTCTCCTGAAGATCCGAAGATGGCGAAAATCGGAAGGCTTGCGGAATTCGACGTCTCACATCCAGAGCGGTGGGAGTCCTACGTATCCAGAATGGAGAACTACTTCAAGGCAAACCAAGTGAGGGAAGATAGCTTGAAGGCTGCCACCCTGCTTTGCGCTTGCGGCCAAGACGCCTTCGAAATCGCAGAAAACCTTGCAGCACCTGTTCCAGTAGAGTCTGTAAGCTACGCAGACCTGAAGAAGCTGCTGAAGGACCACTTCCACCCCAAGGTGTCCGTTATCTCATGGCGCCACACCTTCGAGCAGAGGGATCAACGGTCCGGGGAGTCAGCCAAGGAATACATCGCCGCGTTACGGAAGGCCGCCAAGCCCTGCGAGTTCACGGACCTCGAGGAACGACTGAGGGACCGATTCGTGTGCGGGTTGAGGCATCGAGAGCTACAACAGAGACTTTTCGCTAAGGAAGAATTATCCTTCCAAGACGCTTTAAGGGAAGCCACCGCGGAAGAAGCAGCAGGCGGCGCCGTCAAGAAAATGCGGCCGATCAGAAGCAGTGCAGAGGGTGCGTCCGTGCACCAAGAAGACGTCCGACGAAACTCCGAGGAGGATCCGGACGAAGAAGTCGACCGTCTTACACCCCGCGAAGGGAGAAAATCAGAAGGAAAGCTCTTCAGCTCCGCTCAAGTGCATCGGCTGTGGAGGTCGCCACAGGAGAACCGACTGCAAGTTCCGCTCCGCTACCTGCCGGGCATGCGGCAAACAAGGGCACATTGCAGCTGTGTGTCTGGGCCGACGAAAGGCACAACCTCAAGAAGAACGCCTGAAGGGTACCAGAGTCCCCAGCCAGAATAGGGTAGGTTTTTGCGCTTCGCGTAGAAACATTTGTAGGACAGGCACACACAAGCCCATGAAGAAAAAGCTGTCACTCAACGTGAAGCTACAAGGGGTTCCATTATCTATGGAACTAGACACAGGGTCTGCCCTTTCCATCATTTCATTGCATACATTTAGGAAGATTTGTTCCAGTAGTGGGACTAAGGCCAAGTTAAGGCCTTCTGATATTGTATTAACAGATTTTCAGAACTCAAGAGTGTGTGTTAAGGGGGAGGCCACCCTTAACGTGCAATACAAGAGTTTTGAAGGTCCACTAGACTTGTTAGTAGTAGGGGGTGAAAGAACGAGTCTCATAGGACTCGATTGGTTTGAGGCCCTGGGGATACACGTCACAGGACTCAACAGCTTACAAACACTCGACCTACAGGAAGTCTGCAAAGAATTTGCAGATGTTTTCAGCCCCCAGCTGGGCACATTCAAAGGACCACCTGTGTCCTTAAAGCTAGACCCCACTGTCACTCCCATTAGGATTAAAGCAAGAAGGGTCCCTTTTGCTTTAAAAAGTAAGATTGACACTGAATTAGACAAACTAATCCAACAAGGAATCCTAGAACCTGTTGATTCCAGCCCATGGGAGACCCCCAGTGTCACGCCTCTAAAGGCAAATGGGGACATTCGCATTTGTGCTGATTACAAATGCACACTCAATAAGGCATTGCAGCAACATGCCTATCCTGTTCCTGTGGTCAGTCACATCCTGGCCTCTCTAAAGGGGGGGCGTGTTTTTGCAAAGCTTGACCTAGCTCAAGCATATCAACAGCTGCCTGTTGATAATGATGCTGCCATAGCTCAGACTATTGTGACCCACAGGGGAGCCTTTAAGGTAAAAGGGCTGCAGTTTGGAGTGAATGTCGCTCCTGGGATTTTCCAAAGCGTAATGGAAAACACACTACGAGGTATACCAGGGGTCTGCCCCTACTTTGACGATGTCTTGATTGCAGGAGACTCAACACATATTCTAGCTGAAAGACTCAGGGCTGTCCTGTTAAGATTCAGGGAATCAGGCCTCAAGCTCAGAAAAGACAAATGCAAGATCGGGGTGCCTTCTACTGAATTTCTGGGATTCAAAATTGATGCTGCTGGGATTCATCCTGCTGAATCCAAACTAACTGCTATTTTAGAAGCACCCAGGCCAATGTCTAAGGCCGAACTTCAGGCCTTCTTAGGCCTCCTGAATTTCTACAATTCTTTTCTTCCACATAAAGCTAGTGTAGCTGAGCCTCTTCACAGGCTACTAGACAAACAAGCTGTGTGGCTGTGGTCACAAGCACATGAGGCTTGCTTTAAAGAAGTAAAGGCCTTGCTCACTTCTAACAGTGTTCTTGCACATTTCAACGAGTCTCTTCCTGTGTGCATCGCTTGTGATGCATCCCCCTACGGGGTTGGAGCTGTCCTGAGTCACCTCAGGGCTGATGGAACTCAGGTTCCTATTGCATACTACTCCAGAACACTGTCTTCTGCCGAGCGCAACTACGCTCAGATAGACAGGGAGGCTCTGGCTGTTGTTGCTGGAATTAAAAAATTCCACGATTTCCGATATGGCAGGCATTTCACGGTCTTCACTGACCATAAGCCTCTGCTGGGACTGTTTACCACACGTAAGCAGACTCCCCACATCATTTCCCCTAGAATGCTTAGGTGGTCTATTTTTTGGTCTGCATATGATTTTTCATTAATCCACAAGCCTGGGAAAGAAATGGGCCATGCTGATGGCCTCAGTAGGTTGCCTCTGCCAGTAGTAGAAGCTGACCCCGCGCCAGCTGTCAACCTTCTATCAATCCAAGCCTTGCCCGAGCTTCCTCTTAGTGCCAGGGATGTTACCGCTGAAACAGGGACAGATCACACACTTTCACGTGTCCGCTCCTGGGTCCTGTCCGGGTGGCCTGAGCACTGCCCTAGTCCTGAGTTTCAGAGTTTCTGGTCCAAAAGGAACGAATTGTCCCTTTCTCAGGGTTGTTTGCTTTGGGGAAACAGAGTTGTCATTACCACCTCAATGAGGACTAGGGTCTTAGAATCCCTCCACGAGGGTCATCCTGGCATTGTTCGTATGAAGGCTCTTGCACGAAGCCACTTGTGGTGGCCTGGCTTAGATAAAGATATTGAAGCTAAGGTACACGCATGCCACCTGTGCCAACGATCTCGCCCAGAGATGCCCCAAGCTCCTGTGCATAGATGGGAGGAAACACAGTCCCCATGGTCTAGGGTGCAAATTGACTACGCTGGGCCCTTTCAGGGCCAGTTCTTCTTGGTCCTTGTTGACAGCCATTCAAAATGGCTTGAGGTTGTGCCTGTCTCATCCACCACCACTGCAAAGACTATTCAGGTACTGAGGGGGATTTTTGCTGCACACGGGCTGCCAGATGTCATCGTGTCCGACAACGGCCCTCAATTCACCTCCTCCGAATTCCAAGCTTTCTTACAGGCAAACCTGATTCGTCATGCCACGTCTGCGCCTTTTCACCCGTCCACCAACGGTATGGCTGAACACATGGTGCGCATCGCAAAGGACGCCTTGAAGAGACTCACCTACGGGGACTGGCATCACAGGTTGGCTGACTTTCTCCTTTCTTATTGCACCACACCGTCCACTTCTACAGGGAGAAGTCCAGCTGACCTTCGTTGGGGGCGCCAACTTACTACTAGACTTGACCGGTTGCATCGGACAGACTGCCTCATCGCTCACATACTAGGGCACCTAGACGATCATACTTGTGGTGCCCCGGGTTTGGGCCGCAATACGCGGCCTGGTGAATACATGGTCCCCGACTTCTGTGTCCAGGATCACAGGTCCTCTCTCATACGAGGTTTGCAGCTGGACAACGGTCGTGTCCTAAGTCGAGGCACATCGACCAACTGTGCTATAGGAGAGACTTTTCTGCCTGAGATCCTGGGTACTTTCCAGGGGGGGAGGTGGACACTTGGAGCAAAGGGAAGGGCACGAGCTGCTGCCCATCTACACTTGAGGAGACACAAACGGCCCACCCAGGGTCAAGAGAGATCTCTCTCACCGAACAAGATTCCATGAGCCTTATCCTAACTACCAGGCATCCACGCCTACTCCAGCCAGGGAGTCACCCGGGGGCATACTCACGTTCCACACACGTCACACAGCACTCCAGTCACGGAGGATACCCGGGGGCATCCCAACAAATCATTCCCCGCAAGAGAGCTGGCACACAATCCCCAAAGTTGGCCTGACCTTACCCCAAATCCTACAGGGGGTCAAACATAAACAGAGCTAGTCGAGGAACCAAGTCCCGACTACAACAACCCTAGCACAAATCAGGGAACACCTGAGTTTTGGGAAAGTACAGAAACCCACACGAGCCCGAGCACAGAATGGGGTTCAGGGAATGGACAGCCTCCTGACAGGTCTTGGAATGACCTAGGAGGTTCTACAGAGACGCCCAGCAGTGGCTATCACTTCAAGGGGCCCGAGGGTCTACAGCTAGGCAGGTCAACCAGGTCACAAAGTGACAGAAGCCCTGGCCTGACGAGCTCGGTGGGCAAGCAAGCAGGCCAGGCCTCGGGGCACAGTCCTTGGAAGGCACC